>NC_063058.1:28771064-28833665 GCF_018812025.1 Megalobrama amblycephala
TTAAAGGTGCTAAAGAGGATGTTTTGTTTTATACATTTTTGCAATATTACTTGAAACTGTCTTTACTAACTGATAAAAGACTATTTATTAGGTGCACTGAAAGGAATAATATTAATATACATCATCTGTGCACGAGGTAGGGCCTTAAAAACATCAGCCAATCGCGTAAACGATTGGCCATCTGGCTTGTCAGTCACTGCCATGACGTTCCTTGTGCGAGACGTGCGCGGCTGCGCGCTCCAGTAACTTTCCACACTCCACAGGCGCCGCATGCAATGTTTTTGTCAGGAGTAACAACTGCAGATTATGAGTTACCTGCGGTGAGTCCGACATAATGAATCCACTAACACGACACAGCGAATGCCGGTGGTAAACACTCGTGTTCCAATACGAGTGTTTACGAGTTTTGGGAGGCGTTCCTTCGAAGGAGGGGGGGTTGTTCTTACACATGCGCTCATTTCAAAAACTCATTAACAGTCTTTGGTTTCTCAGTCGACGAAAAGATCCTCTTTAGCACCTTTAATTCAAAATCTTTAATGCATTAAAATAATGCATTTAACACAAATAAATTACTGAAGCATGTGAAATTGCGTCGTTATCGTAATTTTACATCATGCAGTTAGATGATCTTAAAATCCATGCTGATTATATCAGAGATGGCAGAGAGAATTTGACACGTTTCCTTCCACTGCCGCTTCCTTCCACACCCCACCAGAGGTCTCCGTTTCGACATTTTTCATTGCACACACTCAGTCACTTCACCCTGGACTACATTTCCCACAATCCCACTGCTAGGCACTGATCACACTCACACCTGTTTCCCATCAGTGACATGAGCTGCATTCACATACATTGTTTTGAGTATCCATCTTTTACAAGGAACGCTAAATTACCTATTATGCTTTGCGCATGTGCGCAGAGAGGATGCTTCAGGTTTGCAACTTTATGCGTTTAGTCAGTTAGCCATTAAAGTTACTTGAACATCTCTGAAAATAAGGTTGTTGTAATCTGTTTTACTTCATTTTAATGTCCATAATGTCAACAAGCGATGGCAACATTAGTTCGTGGTGGCAGCACGGCCAAGACTATTTAAAAAAGACCATAAACAGCGTAACTTTGTCTGTTCCTCATCCTACGAAGTTGACCAGCGCCACCTCCTGGATTGATATGAAACAATGGCCAGCAGTCACATATGTTGACATTTTAAATGATCTTGTTTTGTCTGTTGGTGTAGATGGCGAGGAGCAAAGAAATTATAAAAGCACGGAAGCATACAATTACATACGGAGTAATAAAATTTGAAGAATTCTTTGTCACAATCATCGGCAGTTCACGTTCCTAAAAGCGGAGGTAGAGCTGAGTCAGGCTTTAAATAAACCCAATCACATCATGTGGGTTATGTTACAAAATGACGGAGTAATGGAAACTGCTGGATGCTCCTGCGTAGCTGGCCCTGGTAGGTCTTGTAGCCATGCTGCTGCTGTGTTGTGGAAGGTGGGTATTTATAAATAGAGCAACACTGCTTAGTGTGGCGAAACGTATAGCAAATAGATTTAAATATTCTGTATGTGCTGTGTGATTATTTTTTACAGCACTTTTTAACCAGTAATTTTTTTTTGGTTTATAATGTGCTAATGGTGATGTACTGTGCAATAAGTAACAAAATAAATAAAGTAGACAATATGTTCTGATTTTTGAAAGGTGCAGAATGCAGTGTTCAGTGGTATGACAGGGCTTTCTTGCACTGATTAGCAGTGTAGCTGGAATGCAGGGACCAGAAGAAATCTTGAACAGAAAAGAATCAGTCAGATAACATTTAAACATCACAAAGCTGAAGATGTATATGCGGTGTCATCTGCAAGGGAGGGAGAAAGTTTACCATCTACACCAAGCTATGACACACATCAGGACTTCAGGGAGAGAGTCAGTTCTTCAGACACAAAACCAATTTTTGAACTAAAAAATAGTCTTTTGTAAAAAAAAAAAGTGCTACAATGCCAATGTATCAGAGCAGACAGATAACACTGAGAGCTTAGAACCCCATCAGCTACATGGGAAGACTCTGACTTGCAGTAAATGTGAAGCATTTTACAACAAATACATAGAATTGAACAGGGACCAGGCAGCTGAATTGGATATTCAAACACAAAATGAGAGTTTGTCAGAGGTCTGGCATAGTGCAAGACAGATAAGGATCACTGTTAGTTCAGCTAAAGGTGTACCAGTATGAGTTACAACAAATCCTGATAAATTCATGACAGAAGATCTCTTCCCTACCTTTCGGGGTAATGCGGCTACGAAGTATGGGAGTGAGAGGCAATAGCTCAAAACCCTCTTGTAGAAAAAGGTCTACAGGTGTCCCTCTCAGGTACCAGAGTCATCCTGACAGAGCCATGGCTGTCTGTCTGATGGCATAATAAATGGTATGAAACATCTGGAAGTAAAATGCCCTATCCCTAAGAACGACACCACCTCATTAGCAGACCATTTCACTAAGAGTAATGGTAACATTAAAGTGGTAGATGGGAAGCCTGAATTACAGAGGAACAGAGTCAGGGGCTACTTGTACTGGGCTAAGAATGGCAAAAGTACTTGTCTGGTCTCCAAAGGAACACATTCTAATAGATGTACCATATGATGCAGAGTATTTAACAGAGCAGGTTACTCGTCTCAGAGGCTTTTACTTCTCTGTAATATAGAGGATAGGGCTGTCACAATATTAGATTTTTCACACCACGGTTATTGTGGCCAAAAAATATCACGGTATCGATATATCGCGATATTTATAGAATCCTTGGGGGGAAACTTTATCAGTCTAAATCAGCGGTTCCCAAACTTTTTTTCCTGCGCACCCCCTTCTATGTCCCAACCGAGTTGGCGCACCCCCAATCCCCACTTCAAAAAGAAAAAAAAAATGCAACAAAGCTTTGTTTTATCGCCATATAAAGACTCATGTTTAATCATGCGCAAATAACCAGAACACGCATGACAATAACAACATCAACAAAGTTTCAATATAATGCAACAACGCTACGCACAAGCTTCCACTTTTAAGAGAACGAGTGACAGACACAGGCTCAGTAACAGAAAGCACGGTTATTTTCAGCTGCGTAAAAGAAACATTGCAGCAATAGGCTAGGCCTATTAAATGACCGTGGAGCTAGCATTTTCATCATTGTAACACAACGGTTATGGAAATTAGAACAGTACATTGAATTAAATTGCAATGAAGTTACAAACGATCCACAACATTAAAGAGAATAAGCTCCGAAATAGATAAAATAAATAAAAACGAGGATCAATCTGAAAGTTTTTAAGTGCGACAATAAAATTAGCCTACACACGATCCACAACATAATTAAGTAACAAAGAGCATAGCCTGCAGTGCATAAAAGAAGAGCAGTGCGTAGAAGAAGACAGCAGCTTCTACGTTTCTATCAAGAACTAATAAATTATAGCATGGGTGTCGGAAGCAAAAAAAAAAAATGTGGGTGGGTCTTCCCCCCAAAATTTTGATTTCCTTGGTCTACAAATGTGCATTTTAAGACGTTTTAAGGACAACAAATTGGATAACAATAGCTTTAAAACCATGTCAACAAATACATACATTCATGCACAGTTTTGAGGCAGCTTTAATCGCATGTTTGGTAATTTCATTACTTAATTTACAACGGAATAACGACGGTGCATTCCCGTAATTTCTTTTGCACTTTTAAGCTATAATAATCTATGCAGCGCGCACCGGCGCATTTGTGTGAACAATTCTTGAGTTTGCGCCTCGAGCACAGTAGGCTATAGCCTAACGGCGGTTTGGAGTTTTACTGACATAGCCTGACAACATTTCATCTGACCGCAGTTCACTGTTGTTCAACTGAAAGTCCCCCGTCCTCACCGCGCTCGTTTGACTTGCGCCTGTGTCTGAGGTGAAGCTGGAATGCGCGTCTGAAAAGTGTCCCTTTTGCTATAGTCGTAAAGAGACATTTCTTTTTAAACGCAGCATTTTATTTGTCAATGTTTTAAAAAAAAACAATTATTTTTGGTATTTTTTTATGCTCTGTTGGTGGTGTGTGGAGTAGTATCACCGGGGGAGATATATTTTTTTATTAAGTAATTCAGCAGAGGCAGATAGATAGATAGATAGATAGGGATAGATATAGATAGATAGATAGATAGATAGATAGATAAGCAAGGTGCGTGGCTCATGCGCAAAACTTGCAGCAGACACAAGAAGCAAGTCCGTTTTGTACAAAGTATGGTGATCCCGTCTTTAAAAGTGCATTAAAATAGAAACAAGGAAAATAGTCATTGAACAAGGAAAGCACTAGAAATTTTGGAAAATTTTTAAAGTCAGTTTAATAAAATTATTTCATCATCGGGCTCTGTGCTTTGAGAGGGCATTGACATATGACGCGCTCTGAAAAATGAACAGACAAGTGCTTAATTAAAAACGGTAAAAGTGAGTGGGTCCAATATCATTTTTCTGAAAAAGTGGGTGGGTCTTGTCCCACCCACATACAATGGTTCCGACGCCCATGAATTATAGTTTTTTAATTAAAATAAAAGCGATTACAAAGGAAATGTTTACTGTTCATGTTTTTTTTTTATTGTATGGAAAAATCCCACTTAAAAAAACAGACCGCCATTACATATTTCCTCGCGCACCCCTCGCGCACCCACCACACTTTGGGAATCCCTGCCATATGTGATTAAAATGCTATATAATTTTTAAAACGTTTTAAACTCACGACAATATTATGTATCTCACGACTTTATATCCCCCATTAAAGTATATATTGGGTGTTAATTTTTTTAATGAATAAATTATATAAATAATGTTTGTTGTACGTAATACGATCAGGAAAATTGCTGAATGAGTAGCTGCGTAGCCTTTACTTTATGACAGCTCGTAATCAAGTAAATTCAAGCAACGGTCTGAGTGGCCGTATAAGCTACAAACAAGTACAAAATAATTTCTTTGTATATTATACAAAAGCTATTTTGAAAACAGACAAAACAGAAAAGGTAAGAAGCGATATTTGAGAAAAGAGCATATCAATCTAATAGCTGTAGATGCATAGCGGAATTAACTTTACCCCGTGTCACGTGATTTCTGATTCTTGTGAAAAAGGTCTATTACTAGACCACAAGGTGCAATAGCCACTAAATATTTAATAGTGTTGCAAGCATAGTAGTAGCTATACGATTCAGACCTTGGGTTCACAAGACTTGGTTTTTGTTGAATGAGCAAAAGAACAAAAGGCATGGATATAATGTATTTAATATATGAAAACTACTACTACCGAGGTTATACGCCTAAATACAGAATACACATATATACAAGAGTGGAAGTCAAGAAAAGGAAAGAGAGAAAGCAAGTAGCAAAACCTAACAGTCCTTGAAAGCCAGCACAGAAATCAGTTTCATTATCTAAGATTCAGAAATGGTACTTGCGTCAGTTTGCTTGCTGGGTTTCAGTTCAGTGCTGCTGCAGTTCATTGGCTTCTTCCGTTTCCACGGGAGGGTTTGAACGGAGGACGTGAAAGTTAGTTTCACTGGAGAAATGGTGGTCCTGAAGAGACTGGTAGCGTGGTAGCGATGGTAGCGTGGTCGCCGTGACGTCCGGGAGAGACGTGCGTGAGTGGGCGATGGATGATTTAGGGCGATCGGGAGAACACACAGAAGAATCCTGGTGCTCATCTTTTATGACAGATAAGCCGACACACCTCCTTGAGGTGGAATAGCCAGTGACATTGGTGCAAAGTTGGCGGGCAAGCTCTTTCTTTGTCTTGTCTCCTAGCTGAATTTATGACTACCAGATCGGATTTCGAGATGGAGTACTTTCTTCACAGTATCATTAAACACATAGAAAAATGCATTTGTCAGCTATGTGACATCTCAGTGAATGAGCAGTAGCCAGAGCTTTAAAATGAGATCAAACTCGACAGATCAGAAAGGCATATAAAAGTAGTTATGGTTTACAGACAAATTCCATCATTAAAACTAACACTAGCACAAATACAGTCATTAAAACTAACTCTAAACACTAGGAAGCATACATGGACTTGATATACATGATGGGTACATTTTGGCATAGTTGTATTTTACATATACAGTCAATAATGTATGTTTGTGTGTTTTGTGTGTCTGTGTGTGTGTGTGTGTGTGTGTGTGTGGAATTTGTCTGGTCAGTCTCTGGGCCCACACCAGGGGGGTGCTCCTTTTGAAGTCTCCAAGTTAGGAAGTTGGAGTTTTCTGTTTAACCTCACGGGTCCACAAACCTGCTGAAAGTCGCAGTCGGCCGGAACCGATTTAGTGATTTAGAAACACAGTTCATCAGGTTAAAAGCGTTCTGAAAATTCCAAAGTTTATTGACTCTGAACGGATCCATCCAGACGTTACAGTTCACATATTACCGTCCATATATGCTTTGGCATCTTTCGGATCTCTGAAAGTTTTCAAGCCATTCGGCTTGAAGACCAATGCGGCTAGAAAATTCATTTGGAAGCAGATGCCTTTCTTAATGAGTTCTGCGCAGATCGGGTTGAAGGCTTTCCTCGCAGCGCGAACTGTAGGAGAAATGTCAGGAGTGATGTGGAGAAGTTGATCCTCGTATTGAAGCTGGCCTGTGCGTCTAGCTGGGTCAGAATTGTAGCGACATCTCTGGAGCAATGAATCTTGATAATAACAAGGAGAGGGCGACCATCTGTAGGCGTACCAAGCCCTCGGTATGCGCGGTCAATTGCGATAGAAGGGACTGGCAACTCAAGCAGTTTTGGGATGAAGGATTCAAAAAAATATATGGGATCACTTTCCTCTACGGACTCTTTTAGGTTTAGAATTCTGATATTGTCCTGTCTGGAATGACCCTCCAGATCTGTAACCTTCTCCATAAGTGCTGTGTTATGTTTCTTGAGTGTAGCCAGTTTCACTTTTAGCGGAGCAATGTCATCTTCCAAGGCGGAGATACGAGTTTATGTTTCAGCCTGATGAGTCGCAAGGGAGTCTGTAATCGCAGCGACTTCATCGATGTGTTTGATTATACCATCAACTTTCACATCCAGCCCAGACTTCAGCTTGGCGAAATAGTCATTCAACATCTTTTGTGTGCACTGACCTTCTTCTGAAACGACTTCAGCAATGTGTTAAGCAAAAATCCATGTGAGAAATCAGGTAATGAGCTCTCATGGCTAACTGCATGATCGCTGCTAGCACTAGCCTCGCTGGAATCAGTACTATCTTCTGTAAAACCTTGAGAATGGTCCGCCGTGTTCTGCTTTGAAGGCTTTGGCATGATAAACCAACAATGAAGCGACAAAATAATGAATTTGAGAAAGATGGGTGAAGGAAAATAATGAAAACAGGAACGTGGGCTGGGAGAGGTGAAAAACACAGCTGATCACGCCGCTGCCATTACAGGAAGCCCCAATTTTATAACATTTACTGGTAAGAGTATAACCATAAAAACGTTTTGTGCTCAGGAAAACACACCTCATAAGCATTCATTCTTTCTGTCTAATGTCACTGTTAGGCTTGGGCGTGGTATGGATGAAGTGAGATCACAACCAAGTACAGAATGGCTACAACTATTGTGTGTGCTATGTCTGACATCATTACAACAACAAATATCTTCTATTACTTATTGAATAGTAAAGCAGTAGTAAAGTTCATCACCTTAGTGATGAACAGGAATTGTAGGTTGCAAATTCCTCCATCAATGTCAGCAATCTTCTAACAAGCTGATGATCTTAACCAGATGTGAAAAATAAAGGATACATACAAAATGTGCAGTGGTGGATCCCTTTGGACCAGGTTTGAAAACCACTGGTGTATTGAGTATAAGGTCTATAGATAGGATGGGCAACTCTGGTCCTGGATGACACTATTCTGCAGAGTTTAGCTCCATCCCTGATCAAACACACCTGCAAAATTTAACCCAACCCCATTATTTAATCGTAAAGGCTGATTTATACTTCTGTGTCGGACCTACGCTGGAGCCTCTGCACCGTAGGCTATGCATCTGTGTTCATTTATACTTCTGCGTTGTTGTCCGTGTTGACATGCATGCAAACCACTGCTAGGCAGTGTCCACGGTCATGTTGAGTATCAAGGTCAAAGCCAAAGAAGAAGCAGCTTGTAATGTACATTGTCAGAGAAGCTTTCAAATAGAGGCGGCAGAGAAGCAGCAAATCAGCAAACCAATCATAGGGCTTTGGGTCCGCGTAGAATTGACGCGTTGTTACATTTTTGAAGAGGTGTATGTCAGGCTACATCATATTCTATGTACCCATGGTGTACAGACAACGCAGAAGTATAAATCAGCCTTAAGTCTTCAGGAATACTTGAAAATTAAGGGCAGGTGTATTTGATTAGGGATGAAACTAAACTCTGCAAAAGAGTGGTCCTTCAGTACCAAAGCTGCCTATCCCTGATCCATAAGACAGGATAGGGTATAGATCATACATGTTGTTGGTTTTGATGCTTTAAATGTCTAATAAATGTTTAAATTGTTTTATGTCTATTTTTGCCCTAGACCTAATGGCACTGAAAGAGGTGAGTCATGAAGAAAAAGGAGCTCAAAAGACAGAAACTAAAAGTTATTTCACCAGCCAACAGTGTGGAAAGAATTTTAATCAACATAGAAACCTTCAAGTCCACTTGAGAGTTCACACTAGAGAGAGTCCCTTTACACTTGTCACTTGCCAACAGTGTGGAAAGAGTTTCACACAAAAAGGAAGCCTTAAAGTCCACATGAGAATTCACACTGGAGAAAAGCCTTACACCTGCCAACAATGTGGACAGAGTTTTAGTCATAAAGGTAACCTTATAGCCCACATCAGAATTCACGTTGGAGGGAACCTATTCACTTGCAAACAGTGTGGAAAGAGTTTCAGAAGAAAAGGAAGCCTTAAAGCCCACATTAGAATTCACACTGGAGAAAAGCCTTACACCTGCAAACAGTGTGGAAAGAGTTTCAGAAGAAAAGGAAACCTTACAGCCCACATGAGAATTCACACTGGAGAAAAGCCTCATACCTGTCAAGAGTGTGGAAAGAGTTTCAGTCGAAAAGAAAACCTTACAGTCCACATGAGAATTCACAGTGGAGAGAACCCATTCACCTGCCAACAGTGTGGAAAAAGTTTCAGTAAAAAAGGAAAACTTAAAATCCACATGAGAATTCACACTGGAGAAAAGCCTTACACCTGCCAACAGTGTGGAAAGAGTTTTAATGAGACAGGAAACCTTCAAGCCCACATGAGAATTCATACTGGAGAAAAGCCTCATAGCTGTCAAGAGTGTGGAAAGAGTTTCATTCGAAAAGAAGGCCTTGTAGCCCACATGAGCACTCACACTGGAGAAAAGCCTTACACCTGCACTCTGTGCGGGAATGGTTTCACACGGGAACAAAGGCTCAGGCAACACATGAGAACTCACACTGGAGAGAAGCCTTTTACATGTGATCAGTGTGGAAAGAGTTTCACACATAAATTGACCCTTTATCATCACATGAATATTCACACTGGAGAGAAGCCATACACATGTGGTCAGTGTGGAAAGAGTTTCACACATAAACTGACCCTTTATCACCACATGAATATTCACACCGGAGAGAAGCCATTCATATGTGATAAGTGTGGTAAGAGTTTCAGATTTATAGGTTACCTTAAGGGTCACATGAAAATTCACTCAAAAGAAAGCTGTTTTAGAAGTTGTCATTGTGGAAAGAGCAGAGGTGTAAAGAGTACCTGAAAACCATACTTGAATAAAAGTACAGATACCTTACAACAAAAATTACTCCATTACAAGTTACAAGTCACCAATTCTAATACAACTTGAGTAAAAGTCTTGAAGTATTTGAGATTTTAACTTTTTGACTTGGTTAAATATTCGCATTCTTCATGGTATTGTTTGCAGGGAAGAGAAGATATTTTATCCCATTGAATGATAATTTGGTGTTTTCACTTTAGTTTTGTAGAATTCAGTTTACAGTGTTGATCTGGTTACCATGAGAACAGTGTCACGCGCTGCTACTTCAGCCATCATATGGTAGAAAATGTCCAAACAAATAAATGAGTTCAACAAGCTGACAGAAGTAAATATTTACTTTCCCATATGGCCATGGAGGAGAATCAGATGGGCATTCAGCGGATAGACACCGACACACTGTATTTTTTTTTGTATTTATTTCAACAATTGACAACCAAAATCAAACCCATAGAAGCTTGTGAACAGTTTTGAAGTGGCTGTGTGCAAGTTATACTCATTCACAAGCCAAGTGAGAGTCCTACTCGCAAATGTAATGTTAATTAAAGCTGCAAGTAGCAATGAAAAGGCCCTCGCACCCAGGCTAACCGCCACCTGTTGGCCTTAGGAAAAGAGTGAATAGTGGGCAACATGCATTGTTATTCGGTGTGAACATTTATAGTACACATTTTAACTGTATGCTTATTCAGGTAGGGTAAGGAAAGTCAATTCTAGTTTAAACCATAAGATACTCACCCGCCGGCCAGTTGAAGTCCTTCCGGAATGACGTAGAAGACTACCTTGTGGTTGTTCTTTGTTGCGGCTCAGTTTGTAGTTATAAGTAAAGTCTCACGGAAGGCAAATGTAACAATAACATATCTCTTTCACTGATTACAATACAAAGCAGTTAATGCAAAATAGAACAAAATAAAACTTAAATCAGCTTAAGCTAAAAAGCTCTATAACCTAGCTTTACACAGCAATATTGGAGATGCTGTTAAGCGCCCCTCGTTAGGGTATCAGATGTCCTTCTATGCTTAATGCAGGCAGCATCTGAAGAGGCCTTTTACTCCTCAGACTTTTATACTAATTTTTGGGACATTCCAACTTCATATTACTCATCAATTGTCTATGATCCAATTAGACTTGTGCCGATATTCGGTAATGCGATAAATCGCGATAATGAATATGCACGATATTGTAATCGTCGGCACTTCAGAATACCGTAAATAATAATTTATTACCAATTATTATTTTTTTATAAGGCAATTAAGAATACTTTACCCATCAATCGTATAAAATGCACAACACCGCTGTATTCTGAAAAGGACACGCGCTCAGATGTAAACAATCCCAACGTGCACGAGAAGCACATGGCGGAACCAGTGAAGGAGACGAGCTGAATGAAAGTGCGCGTTCACTCTCTGACAGCAGAGGGCGCTGATGGAACAGCAGCGTGCAGCGGTTACCACGGAAACCGCACAAACAAAGTAACTGCCCTAGTGAAGTTTTTAAAATGCTTCAAACCGCCATTCATTTTTTTGTAATCTCAGTGTTGTTCATCACAGCACCAAAAACTGAATACTTAAAAAAGACTTAAAAGGACATTTATTTTCAAACCTAAACATTTTTATATTTTAATCTGGGCTACAACATGCCCTAATGATTAGAAATGTTCTGATTATTTGTTATTGTTCAGTAAAACTTTGAAAACATACAGCTTCATTAGTTAACATGTTAATTCATTATCACTAAACTGACAATAAAAATACTTATAAAGTATTAATTATTATTAATTAATGTTAATTTCTTAGTTACTATTTAATAACGTTACTAAAATCAAAATAACTTATTTAATGGACCTAAGATAAAACTAACAATGATCAACTGTGTTTCTAAACTAACATTAACAAAAAATAACACTTTCTGTAACAAATGTAGCTATTGCTCAATCTTAGTTAATGCATTAAATAGAGTAAAGTGTTATCTGTTGTTCTTTATAGCCTTCTTTTGCATTTTAATCTGTTTGAAAATTTCAGTCAGAGTTGTTTTTGTTTTATTACAAAAAGAATTCTTAAACCTGTTAAACTATGACAAAAATGGGTTTGCAACTTATTTTAATATCGTGATAATACCGTATACCGTGATAAAAGCTTCATCAATTAATCGCAACATGAAAATTTGATACCGTCACATGCCTAGATCCAATCTTCCTGCTGTAGGTGTATCAGTCTCTGTATCTCTTGCTTACTAAGCCGGATGTCCTTCCTTTGTCGCCTACGCGGTCGTCTTCTAGCACTCTTGCTCTTCTTTACCGAAGTCTTCGTCTGACTCACCTCCGCTTTAGACTGCAACATGCTCTCTTCATCCTTATTTAACTATTTAACTTTTGTGGTTGGTTACAATCATCAAACTCAAAAACCTAACTTTCACAACTGTTGCTTAGTCATATTATCTTATAACAAACAAAAGCAGTATTGCATTTACTTAATTTCATAAGCATTCAAGCATATATGGCCTTAACTTAAAAGCAAGCCAATAAAAACACTGAAACAGGTAAATAGCAATATCAACAACAAAATCCAAAACAGCATATAAGCAAGTAAATACAGGAGAATTATGGCAAAGTCATTTCAAAGTGGCACACTTTCTGCTGCCAACAGGTGGCGCTTTGACTGTAACCGAATATTGTGATATAGATGTATTAAGGCTAGAAATATTATCAAATACGTTTAGTTTGGTGCAGATCGGACATTGTATGCCTGAGTTACAACAACTTCCTTTTTGGTGGCGTTAATCGCATACATTAGCATTTAGCCAGGTGTTGCATGATTTAACGTGTCTCGCATGTTTGGTTTTGATCTGATTAAAGCTCTAAGAGGAGTTCATTAAAGTACAATGTCTGGAAATGGCAAAAAATGCCAAGTTAATTAAAAATACCTGTTATGTCCCTCAGGAGAAGGTTAGTGCTAAGACTCAATGCCAAGAAAAGTGTGCTTCTTCCAGCTCAAACTACCATCTACTTAGGGGTAGTCTGGGATTCCACCACGATGCAGGCACGTCTGTCTCTTGCTCGGGTGAATTCCATTCTCTCAGCCATGAATGGGGTGAAATTAGGCCAGTCACTCACTGTAAAACAGTTTCAGAGACATTTGGGTCTGATGGCAGCTGCATCCAACGTGAAACCTTTTGGCCTGCTGCACATGAGACCCTTACAGTGGTGTCTAAGGACCAAGGCGTTTTCTCCCGAAGAGGAAATCCTTTTCGCATGATTAAGGTCACGCGGCAATGCCTTTGTGCCTTAGTCATGTGGAAGAAGCCTTGGTCCCTGTCCCAGGGACCTGTGTTGGGGGCTCCTTGTTGTTGCATAATGCTAATGACAGGAGTTCTGGAGAGGGTTCGCCGGGACAGGGTCCATCTCATACTGTTCTGGCCATTCTGGTCAACCCGAGTTTGATTTTGCAGACTTAGTGTCTCTTCTAGACAGCTCCCCATGGAGATCCCTATCAGACAGGACCTTCTGTCTCAAGTGGGCGGCATGATAATTCACCCCCGCCTGGAGTTGTGGAAACTGTGGGCCTGGCCCCTGAGGGGGCTAGGCTCATAGAATCCGGTCTCCCAACTGAGGTTGTCGAGACCATACTCCACTCCAGAGCTCCCTCCACAAGAAAGCTATATGCATATAAATGGAAGTTGTTTTCTACTTGCCGTAGACAACGTTAGCTGGACCTGTTCCACTCCTCTATCAGTCTTGTGCTGCAATTTGTCCAAGAATAAATCTTGGATGGTTTATCTAGCGGCTGTTTCTGCTTATCATGCTCCTGTGGGGGACTCTTCTGTGGGAAGAAACCTCCTATTTATAGGCTTTCTCTCTGGTTCCCAGAGGCTGAGGCCTTGTGTGCGTACAAGAACTCTGGACTGGGACTTTGCTATTGTGTTGGAAGGGGTAGCTGAGGCTCCATTTGAACCATTAGAGGAGGTGTCTGAGAGATTCCTCACTCTTAAAAATCTTCCTGTTGGTAATTTCATCTCTCAAAAGAATTGGAGATCTTCAAGCACTTTAGGTTGCTCCCTTTGGAATTTGCGCCTGGTATGGTCAGGGCTTTCCTGCATCCTAGACCTAGTTATATACCTAAGGTCCCCACCAACATCCCAGGACCGATTGTACTGCAGGCCTTTTGTCCTCCTTTTACTAATCCAGATCAGGAGAATGAGCAAGTTTGTGGTTGAGACCATCTCTCTTGCTTATGAGTCTTCCGGACAGCCTTCACCCTTGGCTGTCTGGGCTTACTCTACTAGGGGAATGGCTAAAAGCAAAGGCTTTAATCTTGGGGGTCCCCTCCATGAGATATGTGATGCGGCTGGGTGGTCCTCTCAGCATACCTTCATTAGGTTTTATAACTTTGATTTGAGCTCAACTCTGGGGTCCTCGGTGCTCTGTCAAGAGTGTGGAAAGACACTTGGTACTATGGCATAGTTGGGGTTCCCAATGCGTTCGACGCAACGTCGATGTTCCCATGAAAGGGAATGTCTCGGGTTATGATTGCAACCCCGGTTACCTGAATAGGGACAAGACGCTGCATCACTTAGCCATACTCCTTGCACGTCTGTGAGTGTCTTGCTTCAGCCAAATCAGAAGCTGGCGTTCTTTGTTCTCAGGAGTGCTTTATAGTTTCCTGGTCTGTGACGTCACCCGCTCTGACGTCCCGTCACCCTATTGGTTTGATTTCACAAGTGCTTCAAGACATAATCACACAGAGGTAATCCCAATGCATTTGGCGCAGCGTCTCATTCCCTTTTCAGGGAACCAGGGTTACAATCGTAACCCGAGACGTTTGTCGTGGTCTTGTGCTTCACCCTTTGACTGACGATAAAAATGGCACTATCATTCCATGTGAGCTCCAGCGTCATTTTCTGTGATGTAATAAACAAAATATTTTGAGTTAAGTCATATGACAAATGCATTATTTCGATAACTGATAAAAAATAGCCAGGATTTGTAACACTTTCTACTGCTAATAACTTGTAGATTTGATAAATAATAACTTGTTATATGCCAATCTATGGACCAGCCTCTCAGAAGAATAGATTCTCATGGAGAAAGATGCAACAACAACATAAACAGACTCTGAGATGGTTTGGTTTAACATACAATACTACAGAACAAGGAAAACAAAACAGAAAAAAAAAAAAAAAACCCTGACCAAGGAGATCGTTAAATCACAGAAATTTCAGAATGTGCGGTTACAGCGTGTCCAATTTAAATCCTTTTCTTTAACATCAATCCATCGATAAAAAACATCAAGAAAGTTATTTCTTTGTTTCTGTTCCCCGGAGCATCAGCAAACACTGCGCTCATAGCGTTTGCACGATAGAGAGAGCTGCCTTGACTCCACGAGCAAACCTCGTGCAAAATCCGGAAAACAATTTCTCCGCTGCGCCAATCCTGCGCTCTCATTGGCTCATGTTATATTCAAAATTATTTGCATTGTTACATTTAACCAAATAAAAATATATGTTTGTATAAAAATAAGTATTTTCTTTCATAAATGTACTTATTTTGAGTAGTTTTCAATAGTTTTGTAAAATTATAGTTATTATATTAATAACATAATTTATTTCTTTATTACTCTGGTAACCTTGGTTACAATTGCAAAACATTAAGTTAGATTTGCTAAATTGTATGTTGGATTACATGTCGCAAACAATGCTTAAAGGGGCTATATGTACGATTTTTACTTTAAGTAAAGCACAAAAATAGCCCAATATGTTTGCAGATATTGAGGGAACATGCTAAGTTCACCTACTTGTTTCTCAGAAAACAATGCTAAGACCAGATATTCTACATTGAAATGTGCATACCGTGTCGGAATGTCTGTCTTTGTTTATTTCGACATCACAGGTTGCCAGCTGGTGGAAAACACTGCATTGCAGCCATGGAAACAAGCAAACAAACTGGGTCAGAGAATAGCACATTCTACCTGACCTAAAAAGCCTCTGCATCCATCTAAATATCTCTATGAACAACAGCATATTAAAACAGATAAATCAGCTTACAGTGTGCAATTCTCCTCTGCTTTCATTGTCAATTGCGCTCCCTCATGTTACGTGTCCTTGGCTACCCGCGTCTTTGAACGAGGGGGCGGGGCAAACAATATTTTGAATTTGGACTGCAATACCTATTTCGACCACTGGGTGTCATTCCTACATAGAGCCCCTTTAATGATCAAACTGATGTTTTTCAAACATTTTAACAAGTCTACTGAATATACAAACTCAATTCCAAAAAAGTTGGGACATTGTACAAATTGTGAATAAAAAAGGAATGCAATAATTTACAAATCTCATGAACTTATATTTTATTCACAATAGAATATAGATAACATATCAAATGTTGAAAGTGAGACATTTTGAAATGTCATGCCAAATATTGGCTCATTTTAGATTTCATGAGAGCTACACATTCCCAAAAAGTTAAGACAGGTAGCAATAAGAAGCCGGAAAAGTTAAATGTACATATAAGGAATAGCTGGAGGACCAATTTGCAACTTATTAGGTCAATTGGCAACATGATTGCAGAGTTTCCCACAGGATTTTGTGAGACTGTGGTGGGTGGACATCAGTTCCTCTAGGGGGGTCCCCCTAGAAATTCTGAGAGCAAAATTAAGTGACTAGATCAATGAAGAAATTTGTTCTCTTGTAAACAATTTTGTGCTCTAAAAGTAATTAATTTATTGGTGATGGTAGGGCACATTAGTCACGGACACAACATCTAGTAGACTAAATGATAGTTCATTAGTGGTCAAACATGTAGAGTATACATTTGAACCAGTAAAATATGTAGCAAAAGAGGTTACCTTTGTTGAATTAATTTATTAGTGGCAGCCTGCATCTGTATTTGTGGAACTAATGGTCACTCTTTGATTTGTTAAACAATCCAGAATGCACTAAACACCACTTCATTATGGAGAAAAACATCAAATGAATGAAAATATATAATCATAAGTTGACCAATAAGTAAACTAGGTGAGTATATAATTCAGCAGCAAAAAGTTATGCTAGCCTAATTCTTGGAGAGAGAAAAAAAAACAAAAAAACTTTGCACAGTAATTTTATAAATCTAAATGTTAATAAAAAGTAAAAAATTACTATTTGTATACTTATGAAATGAAAAAAAAAAACGATTTATATTAGATGTATATTCATATGTAAAGAATTATATGCATTTATATTAATGTAATATTAAAAGACGCTTATTTTAAATGTATTGTGCAGCTTTTTAATGGGGCAACAAGATATGATAGATACGACAGAACAAAATAGGCTATTAATAATTTTTCAGTGTGCAAAACCATGATAATATGAAATGCTTCAAAACAGCAGCAAAAAACCGCTAATGCGCATCCCGGGTGCAGAATGAAGTGCTTGAAGCAATATTGAGTCAGAGCGCGCAGTTGTGCTGTGCATTGAAAAGTTCACGGTACAAAGAGAATCCCTGTGTATATCTGCATCTAACAGTTTATTAATCATATGTTTCTTCTGACTTTTAAATTCCAGTTATTGCGCGTGACGCAAATTTATAGTCCTTGTGTTGTGCGATCTAACAGACACACTGTATCCAGTATAATGACATTGTTCAGAAACAGCAATAAACTCCAGCAAGATAGTCATTTTATGCAAATCCACAGCTCTTTATCTACATATCAAGTATTATAATGGGAATATATCATATTGGAGAGTTTTACCGTGCTGACTGTCGTTACCAAACGCGACGCGCTGTTTGAGTGCTGAATGATTGACAGCTGCAGCAGAGGGAAGACGAGTTTCTGACTGTGAACTTAACCCTCTGGAGTCTGAGGCTGATTTGGGGCTTGGACAAGTTTTGACATGCCCTGACATTTGTGCTTTTTTCAGTTGTTCATAAACATATAAATGACAAAAGTGTCATTACACTGTATTCAGCACAAACTAGGCTACAATAATATGTGAGGAACATGTATGTACATGTTTGTATTTTTGAAGGAATAATGTTTATGCGTGGTTATTGAAAAAACAAAAAACTTAAGTCACTGAAATAAGGCCAAAAAAAGTATATTAAATCTGTGTTCACAAGACTTCTGGGTATTGGAGGTTGTAGACTAGAGTTTTTGCTTCAGAATTATGTAAAAATTATGCTGCCTACTCCTTCATATAAAACAATATATTGATTTCGTTTTTTTAAGACACTTTTTGTCAAGAGAAACAGTATGCGTGGAGGCGTGAATCATCATGAATAATGGGCCATTTACACCTGAGAAGACAAAAGAATAACATAATAATGACCTGAAATGACTTGCATATTAATGAGGCCTTTCAGTCAGGTAGGCTGTGAAAAAAACCCTCTGTAATAATGTCTCAGCTCATCATAAACAGCAATACTGTGAAATATTATTACAATTTAAAATAATGGTATTCTATTATATTCTTTAAAATATAATGTATTTCTGTGATGCAAAGTGTCTGAACAATTATGTTACCTCTATGGCATTTCATATAGGCTTTTAGCTTAAAAGCATGCACGTTTGGAGAAATATTGATGGATTCTTATATATTTATGTCAATTTTCTATACTGAGAAGTAATATTTATTGTCATCACTATGAGTGCTGGATACCGTGTTTTCAATTCATCTCTGTACACCTTTAGGCCACAAATTCATATAAAGAAGAAAAGGAACTAGGAACTAACGGCATGTCTTCTAGAGATCGCTAACCATGGCTTTAACATCCAAATAAACACTTTTCAAGACAATAAATACACGATTGAGACGATGCATACAAGTATTGACTCAGAATCTCGGACTTCTGACATGGCTCTCTTTTCATACAGATTACATAAACAGAGAATGTTTGTTTTCGATTTGACTTGCACGATTTAAAACCTGACATTTCAACGTTTCTTTAGACATAAGTGTAATTTTTTGTCATTAGTATTCATAAGTTACAGTTCATTTTCTGAGAACTATCAGATTGGACTTCGTTCAGAGGGAGAGGAGAGATCACGCATCATGTTAGTTTTCTGTATTTTACAAAAAGCACAATGTGTTTTTACTCTGAGTGTACACAAATAAAAGAAGACATTCTATAGTTTCAATTGATATATTACTCATGTCTCTATGACAAGAAATGACAGAGTATTTTAAGTCTGTTTTGCTGCAATGTGAAAAAAATCCTGCAAAACGCACCGGCGCATTTTCGGACCTCAGGGAGTTAAGGCCTGTTTCACGCTGCATTCACACGGGGTGTCAGCGCCAACGCTTGATGGAGGGCGTGTCTGAAGCTTGTGTTGACGCGACCGTTATAGTGATAACAGCCAATCACATTACTTCCTGGGGTTGCACAAGCGCTATTGGCTAGCGACTGCTCTAAGGTATTTGCATAGGGCGATCTGATTGGATGACGCATGCATTGGCGTTTGAAAAGTTGAGAAATCTTCAACTTCTGCCGCTTGCAATGCCAGTGAAGTGACGCGACGGAACCCACAATTCAGTTCGGCAACGCATGACGTCACCTCGTGTCATCTCGTGGGGTGATCCGTTCAGTCGTGCATGCGCAACATTCTATAGGTTCTGTACTGCTAGTAGTAGTTCACCTGTTTCATTCAGAGCCGGAAAGAGAATTGATTAGTTCATTTCATGAGTCTTTCGGGTTTTTGAGTCGTTCCTTATTCATGTGACAGACCCATACGCTAAACCAATGCAGTCAGAGCCTGAAAGAGAATTGATTAGTTCGTGTCATGAGTCTTTTGGGGTTTTGAGTCGTTCCTTAATCACGTGACAGACCCATACGCTAAACCAATGCATTCTGAGCCGGAAAGAGAATTGATTAGTTCATTTCATGAGTCTTTCGGGTTTTTGAGTCGTTCCTTAATCATGTGACAGGCATCCCCATATGCTAAACCAATGCAGTCAGAGCTGGAAAGAGAATTGATTAGTTCTTTTTATGAGTCTTTCGGGTTTTTGAGTCCTTCCTTAATCACGTGATAGACCCATACGTTAACCAATGCTGTGTGACCCAAGCACATTATATTTCTTAGTAAATAACTTTAACTCTCCAGTTTTATTTCAGTTTGTGTTACAACTGTTAAAGCTGAAGTTATCATAACCTTGATGTTTTAAACTAACATTAATAAATTAAAAGCAAATAACATTTTGAAATTTGAATTATGTCATTATGTCCTTTTTAAACAATCTTTTTATACATATATTAAACCAATATGTCAAGTCTGACTAGGAAAAGCAATTATTATAACAGCAAACTTTGGAGTAAAAATTAACAAACTAGTCTATAAATACTTTGTATTGTAGGCTTGAATTATTATATTATTGTATAGCCTAGTGTTTATTTACAGACAGACAGTCAAAAAGATAAATTAATCAATATTTTATTTATAACAGGGCTTTATTTATTTATAAAATAATAACACACCACAGATCCTCAAGAAACGGTAACAAAAACAGTGACAAATGTCAGAAATAGCGTATGGGTCTGTCATGTGATTAGGAACGACTCAAAAACCCGAAAGACTCATGAAATGAACTAATCAATTCTCTTTGCGGCTCAGAATGCATTGGTTTAGCGTATGGGTCTGTCACTTGATTAAGGAATGACTCAAAAACCCGAAAGACTCATGAAACGAACGAATCAATTCTCTTTGCGGCTCAGAATGCATTGGTTTAGCGTATGGGTCTGTCACTTGATTAAGGAATGACTCAAAAACCCGAAAGACTCATGAAACGAACGAATCAATTCTCTTTGCTGCTCAGACTGCATGGTTTAGCATATGGGTCTGCCTGTCACGTCATTAAGGAATGACTTAAACCCGAAGACTTGTCAGACAAGAAGTGAGGTGAGCTTAATCAGCTTGTCATAAACTGAAAATATAGCATTGTAGTTTTGTATTGTTTGTAGTGTGATCAACGTTTGCATAAGTAGTAGATGTGTTGGGGAAGTAACGCGTAACATTTTAATTACATTTTGCTAAAATGAACGAAATGACTCAAAAAAAGATTTGTTAATTTTGCTGAACGAGACTCAAAAGTCCGAGTCGGTAAAATGACCGAACTTCCCATCACTACTTGGAGTTATGCGTCCAGCTCTTTGTCGATATCAAATCCTGGATGCACCCTGGCTTCGAGATGCCTTCTCTACAGCCTGTACCTGAGAAGGGATAAGCTCTTCTAGCTGGAAATCCTGGCACAGTTCTCCAAGCTCTTTGGGGGGTAGCTGCAGAGTCTCTGGTGTTCTGTATTCAAGAACAGTTTTAGGTAGCATACAAGATTTGGGAACAAAATCCTTGTAGTGATTCTCCCTAGCCATCAGTGCAGCACTCTTTTGACAGTTTCTGCTTAAGGACCCAAAAAAAAAAAAAAAAATAGTTTCTGACCCTTTCTTTACTCTTGGACACTGAACTGGTTTCACAACCTTGGCTTGCTCAGTTGATTTCCCAGCGATGGCATTGTCCATTTTCCTTTTTTTTCGATTTTGCTGAGGAAAAGTCTATAAAATCTATGGGAGCAGCAGGAATCTGGGAAATTGGAAAAGCACAAAAAAACATTAAGTACTGTGTTATGTAATGGTGGTGTATCAAACACACGACGAGGAAGAGTAAAGTTAAATAAATCTTTACTTGATAATCCACAGGGAGAAACACAGAATTCAGAGCAGAACATACACCAACACATTTCTTCTACAAACGAGACCCGACAAAAACACACTGACAGAACTGAACTAATATACACACACTAATGAACTCCTGACAAACAGCTGTGATGATGATGATTAGTGTCCATGGAAACAGATTGTGGCAGGAAACTCAAACAAAGAAGCATGTGACAGAAGAAAAACAAACTGACAGTTCATGTGAGGTGTGGATGTGACATACTGCCCATTTAAGGGAAAATGCAGTAATTGACCATTTTTAACACACGTGTGGTCCACAATATGGAAAGTTTAAGATATAACATAGCAAATACAATGTGTGCAGTTAGTCTTAGTTAAAGACAATACCTATTATGTATTGTAGTTGCAGTGTTTGATCTTACTTTCCCTGTCGTATCTGCAGAAATGTGTTTACAAATTGACAGTTGCTGTCATTTCCCATAGTAGAGTAGGGTACAAAACAGTAATATGTAAAGTACATTTATACACCTTTTTACATGTGATGGCATCAGCCACTTGTACTTTTCCGTTGTGCAGGAAGCTGTATCTTGCTGCTTAACACCAGCTTCAATAGAAAAAAGAACTGCCTCTACATGAGAACAGGTTTCTGACAATCTGAAAAAAAGAACAGAATTTCTTTATTAACCACAAATGGCTAATACATTAAGATATAATATATTAAGGCAGTAGAAATATATTAAGATATTATGTTTATGTATTATATTTAAAACAATAGATACTACAAGTAACAGCACAATACATTTAAAATTTATACAAAACACAGTCGAACGTAAATAACTTACCCTGCCATGCAATTGCAATGAGCTGCAATTATTTCCCCCCCTTGCTTTGGAATAATCCATGTCTTTAATGGCGTTTCGCCAGACCTTTGAGAGTGGTTAACCTAATAATAAAGTAAAGTAACATCGAGATGCTAACATCGAGAGGCGCAGAAGAGTTGAATGTTGCTAGGTTAATCAACAGGGAAAAAAAAGAAATGCTACTCACGTGAGCAAAAAAAAAGCGATTTTCATTGTGGAGCACCTTGGTGCTAAGATCGTGTACCCATCCACTTACAAATAAAATTGTAAGCATCCATGCTTTTGTATGCTTTATCTGCAGATATCTATTGATCTTGATTGCAGGTAAATGTTTCAGTTCCACAGAAAATTCGCTCCTCTTCGTACTATAAGGATCACGTCCAACATATTAGGTGATTTTTTTGTTTATATCTATCTTTTGAAATACTGTCTAAACCACTACAATACTGACTTTCCTCTATGTCTTCCATTGTGTTTATTTACTACTTGCCCTCAAACGGAATTTCACGCGTCACCAGAACCACGTGATTGCAAACAACCTATAGAGTTAATTTATGAATCATAAATGTATGCTTATGTGTTCATGTGTAAAATGAGATCATCATTTTGGTGCTTTGTTAAACATTGTGATGTGTATGTTCTGAAAATGATATCAATGATGGTTTGGTGACCTTGTTATTCAAGGTCAGGTTTTTTTGTTGTTTTGTTTTCTTGTTCTTTTAATTTCTGATTCGATTTCATCGTGGCCCTGTTGAATGTGTGCTGCAAACTCGCTTACGCTGTATGGAGAGCGATGCTTCACGGAATGGAGTTCCTGGATTCCCGGATTTCGTCCAAACTCTTGTGTTCGCGGAGGGAGTGAGGACTGGCGAGCAGTGTTGCCAACTATTTTCAATGGAAAGTAGCTAAACCCTGCTCAAAAAGTAGGTAGATGTTGCTAGATGACGTAATGTGTCATTAGCATACTACGTCATCATGTCGTATTTGCATTCTGCCAAATGTCGGCACTTAACGGTTTTCTTGCATAATCTGTGCTCACATACTGTTTTAATATAAGTAGCCTATATAGCCAAATGTCCAGTAAAGCTGATGAAAGACATAGCAAAACGTAGTCCTACCCATCAAACGTAGGCCATTGGGGGGTTCCACAGTTTGATTTTACGATTTGCCCCCAAAAATGTTGTTTTCTCCTACCGTGGAATGCTGTGCAGGTAAGCATAATAAATTACATGTAATTCACTTGCTGGATTATTGAAAACAAAACAATGTTTTGGTTAATATCTAAAATAATTTTGTTCTATTTTCAAAACCTAGACTATATAGTTATTATGAAATAACCTGTACTATATTGAGACATGACATTTTGGTCATATCACCCACCCCTAAATCAAATAACACAAATGAAAACAATTTCACTAATTTTGTAGTGCTAATGCTTTCAGATTATATTTGTCTACTATGTATTTCAATGAAAATGCAACAGGAAGTCAGCTGAGAAACAAAGATGAATCACTAGTCTATAAAATAAAGTGGCCAAAGTATAAGAAGGGGAAACACTCCATTCAGGCAGTGAAGAAAAAGCAAACATTTGGTGAAATATAATTATTTTATACATAGTCCATTACTTTTCCAACAATTGTATGATATAATACAATTTAAGAACAAGTAAAGATTTCATTATTGTTTCCATATAAACGCACACAATAATACATCTACATATCCTGCTTTTCAGGTTTCAAAGAAGACTACGATATCCACTGCACAAGAGACACAACTATAGATGTGACCAGCAGCATTAACTTCACCCACAGACCACCACAACAGACTCAACCAAACATTGCAGATATAGACAAGATGCCAAACCACAAATCAGTAAGTAAATAATATTAAAATTGTGGTAGTGATTTTAAAAATAAAGAAATTATGCCTATATTATCCATGTAAAATATTATGAAACAATGACACTATACATTTCTTGCTGTATTTAGAATAAGTGACTCTTTACATGCCAATTTTCAACTAAAAACAAAAAACTCTATGCCTTTTGGCCATTCATTTACACAAAGGCATTTTAGTGGCCTGAAAATGCAAACTTTTAAAAACACGCTTCAAAGTTTTAACCGATACCATCGTCATCAGCGTGCAAAATGCGAAATCGTGAATCTATAAAAATAGATTCACACATCAATATTACTCTATAAACCCAATTTGTCAACGTTTAAGTAAAGTATTTCTGTGAACAAACAAAATTTCCAATGGATTAGCCACCATAGAGAAATAATGCCAATATCAAAATGAAAAAATAATGTAGAAAGTGGGGCTGGACAATTATGGCCTAAAATCAAAACCTCGATTAATTGAATATTTTACCTCGATTACAATTAATGAACAGTTATCTTGTTTCTGTTTTTTTTGTCCCCCTCATAGTTCACTGACAAGGTTTGTAGGTTTGTACTGTAAATATTGACTATTAAAAGGTGGGATATTTTTTATCTGACATAACAGCTCACTATCAGCAGTTATTTTATATATGGTTCGTAACATTTCTTACAGATTTCTGCTCATTGTAAATCAGATTTTAATTAGCACAGTATCAGTACGTAATGAGAGCGATTGCATGTGAATTAGTCATACCGTCTCTCTATTAATTGTGAAGCTGCTTGTTGTAAATCCTTCAAAAGTAGAAAAATATATATCCTATAAGAAGTTTTGAGTTTCTAAGCTAGTTTAGTGATAAATTGCAGGACAGTGCTGACAACTAGTTTCTGCGTTCCTCTCTGTGCGCGCGAACTTCACGTTTTGCGCAGCTGTTTGTGTTTGTACGAGTGTTCGTGCCACAATGCAGCTGCGCGAGCATGGTAGCCTGAAATAATACACGTCCAATCCTTTAAAATCACTTGAATGTCCAAACTGGCAAACCTTAAAACAAATACAACTGACAAAGTTAAGTGAAGACGCAAGGCTAACCGCTCGCACGCCATTCATACGTGTTGATACGGGTTCACCTCCGTGTTGCTTTTATGCCACTGACTGGATGGAGCAGAGTCATGTGGCTACACACGTGGTAGTATGTTTTTAAGGGGGAAGTATTAAAGGGGTGGTTCATTGCGATTTCACTTTTTTAACTTTAGTTAGTGTGTAAAGTTGCCGCTTGAGCACAAACAGTATCTGCAAAGTTACAGCACTGAAAGTTCAATGTAAACTGATATATTGTCTTTTAAATTTATGGAAGTTTATTGCCTACAAAAACGACCCGTTTGGACTACAACGAGCTTCTTCCCGGGTTGGTGACATCATAAACCCTTGCTATTAACATAAACACTGCCCCCGGGAACACGCAACAAAGTGGGCGAGGCCATGTCGCGCAGCATAATGGAAGAGGAAGAGTTGTGTACACCGGACGTGAGCGACGCGTCAAAAGATAATAGAACCCATTATAATCACTGATATTTTCTACACTGGATGCAATGCTGAAGTCAGCTTCCAGAATCTACACGAGTTCAATGCTGGATTTACACAAAGGCTTTTACTGAAAGAAGCAGTTCCTACTTTAAAAGCAGAAGCTGCTGTTTATTTGCTACAAACTGTAAGTACATTTTATTGTTTGTACATGTCTTTTAAACGTATCACGTTAGTTCTGTTGCTATTTTTGGTTGCATCAATGATGTAAACAAAGACCAACGTGTTTTTGCTTCTCTAGCCAGTTAGCTAAATTCTAGTGCATACTTCAACAAACGCCAACAAACACCAACAAACTTCTATGTTCATAGACAAACAGTTTTTCATGTTATAAATTAAACGATGCCTTTACAAAAAATGCTACTACTCAGTCATGTATTTGGCTACGGTAAAGCTTTATATAAAACTATATATAAAACTGGATAAAAAACTGGATAAAAACTGGATAAAACTGTATATTGAAAGCTAACAAACAGCAGTGACAGCATCTAAACACTTTGACACAAATACTAAATGAAATACCATTCATAAACATCCTTTAAAAGCCACGATTGCAGAGAGCTTGACCCTCTTCATCTGGGTCTAATTCGGCTCTATTTGATACAGCAATACAGACGCTATTATTTACATTTTCACCGAAGCCCACATAACCGGTAACAACTAAGGGTAAAGGGCGTAGCGTTTCTGGACGCTTCAGCGAATCACGATGGCTCTGGACACTGGCCCAGATTACCAATCTGAGCACATTGCATATTTTGGAGGAAGTGGCTTCATAGAAGCTGGAAGTCAAACGAGCCATTCAGATGACAGTGGAAACAGAGGTGTAGAATAAAGGTAAAATATATGAAAAATACGGCTTTTTTAAAAAAAAACTAAGCATCTCAAAGATCTGATGTCTAGCAGCCTTCAGTATAAGAAAGAAATTTCACTATCAATGTTCTCTGCATTGTGTGTGATGCTTCGGCAAAAGCCTTTATACGAGGCACAAAGCTGTGCTCCGGGTACTATGGCTGTGATAAATGTGACCAGAAAGGTCAATGGTTTAGTAAAGTAACATATCCAGCCACAGAAAACATCACCTTACGCACAGATGCTTCATTTAGGAGCCAAGTTCAGCCTGAGCATCACAATGGAGATACTCCACTTATCCAGCTGCCCATTGACATGATAAAAAGCTTCCCAATCGATTACATGCATCAGGCATGCTTGGGGGTGATGAAGAGGCTTCTTCTCTGTTGGACCTGTGGAGAAAGAGAAGTCAGGCTCTCCGCTGACCAAAACAACAAGTGAGCTCTAGGCTGCTTCAAATCCGTAGTCAAATACCCTCCATCTTTTCTTGCACCCCTCAAGGCCTGGATGAGCTTGAGAGATGGAAGAAAACGGAATTCCGTCAATTTAAAAGGGGGTGCTTCTGCACACGGCACTCAACCCAAAGTACAACTTAAAGTTTTTTGAGCATATGTTGCTGAGCAGCTCAGTTCTTATGTAGCCCAGTGGCAGTGCTGGTTTTTGTTTGTTATTTGAGCTGAAACTAATGGCACAGAAAATAAACATGTTAAACATGTTTGATATATTAATGTTTGACTTTTGTTGTTTGTTGTTTTTTCCCCTCTGAAAAACATGGCGAGCTGAAAACCGGGCTAAAATTGTTTAGTGTGAACCCAGCATAAACTTTGCTTCAGTGTGTCGGCCAGAACATGTCATAAGTAACTCTTCAAGGGTCTTTTGAACTTATCAAAAATGTTAACTTTTTTTTAAAAATGTAACCTACAGAAATACTTTCAAGTCAAACTATATCTTTGCAAACCAAACAGGTGAAATTCATGGGAATGTACTGCTGTCAGGTCCCTTGATGTGGCTGCAATCTCTTTGATGTGTCTGGTCACATCTTCTAGGCCTCTGGAGGCTTCCAGCAGCTCCTCTAACTGATCCCTAACATCAAACAGGCCAGAGGATTCCTCATTCCTGCGACTAGAAAAACTGCATTCACACCGCCAGCTTCAGCTACAAAGCGACAGATCTTCATTTCAATGAGTGCCAGGCGACTATGGGTGACAGAGAGCGAAAAAGCAGCCAGCTACTAAGCGACTGGGAAAGTTGACCAAGGTTTAACTTCATTCAAATTTTCTGGGCTTGAGTGGTGGCAACGATCAAATCTCACGTCAAGTCTCAACTGGTGCACGCAAGTTTTAGATTGCAGTGTGTGCAGCATAGGCCTGGTAGATCTGGCAGAGAATTATCTGTGAGTTGTTTGTAATAATAATACATTACATTTATATAGTGCTTTATCATAGACACTCAAAGTGCTTCAGGGAAGGGGGGGCTACTCTCTACCACCCCCACCAATGTGTTGCACCCACCTGGGTGATGCACAGCAGCCTAGACCATATAGGTTTATATTCTGACAGGCATAAGCGTCACGCACATATCACTGATTGTTGAAACTTTGGCAAAAACATTTCCCACTAAGAAAAGTTCTAATTCTGTTGGTAATAAATAACATATTCATGAATAAAAAGGATCAAGGTTATAATCTGGGGGTCATTTGCACATATGTAGGGTTCTTTTATAGGTTTATTTTAATTTTGTATTAATTTATTGATTATATGCTGGCCCATTCTTCGGATAGGAGATAATCATTTCAACTTAATTAAAAAAACAAAAAGTAATAATTGAATAATATCTTTACCACATGAAAGAGTAGCTACATTGTAATGTGTTTTAAAGCGCCAGCTTTAATGGTACCAAATCATTAGCAGGTGATTAGAGGTTCCCATGATCCACGCCTCTCCCCTGACTGCATGGTGGATCCGTCGCACCGCTTTCGAAAAGTTCGGCACAATCGGCTGAATCCATCCGCACGATCCCTCCAGGACATGCCGGTGTTACAATATATTCGGTTCCTGAAATATTCTGTTCCACTGGGTGGTGCTTACGCGAATATTCATGATATCCTCCTATTGTGGGCGTGTCCTTGAGAGAACGTGCAAGCGAATGGAACTGAAAATATTAGTACACGCTCCTCAAATCGCATCGGTTTAATGGATTATTTCGAAAAGGTAATAAAATTTTCAATGTTAGTCAAGAGGTCACATGTTCAAAACAATGCAGTTTGTGTAATATATGATAAATCGTCTGAGCTATTTTACCTGTTTGAGTACAGGACAGGCATTCAGATAAACAGTTAACGCAAGGATACAGCAGAGCAAACATTAGCCAATAACCTTGTTTTACACTGATGTGTTTTCTTTTTAGCTTTTTTTTTTTGAGGCTTTAAAACGTTTTTGAATAATTTGATTAGTTTGCTTCCTTCGTTATCATTCTGTGACTACAGTACTGCATAGTGTTGACAACTTGAAATAAACCTCTACAAATGTATCTGTGTCCTAATAAAAATAAGCTATAGACTAGTGTGAATATTCTGTGTCATCCTTAATTGCTTGATTATTATTCAATCAATATTGGTGCACATTGAGTTTTTCACTTTCAACTGTTTTTCCAGCAAATTTCTTAACATGTAAATATTTGTACAAACAAAAAGATTCAACAACTGAGACATAAACTGAATGAATTTCATAGACATTTGATGAACATCTGAAAGTCTGATGTGGCACCAGCTGCTTTACAGAGCATCTCATCCTCATGGACAGCACCACATTTGCAGCTCTTGCTGTGAGATGTTACTCCACTCTTCCACCAAGGCATTTGACGTTCTCAAACATGTTTGGTGGGACTTATGGTCACATGTGGTTTGGCACTGGAAGGACAATCAGCTGTCCTTCTGTCTCCCTTCTGTAGCACTGTCTCTGGCATCTTACAATACAGACATTGCAGTTTATTGCTCTGTTCACATCTGCAGTTCTCATACCTCCTGCAGCAGGACTAAGGCACATTTACACAGGTCATCAGAGACCCTGGGCATCTTTATTCTGGTGTTTTTCAGAGTCAGTAGCCCAGCCAACATGTCCATGTGGGCCCCATGTGGGTTTTTGATGGGCTGTCACTTGGGCCCTGCATGGGCAACCCAAGTGGGGCCCATAGAATACATCGGCTCCACACAGGCCCCATGTGTGTTAGCCCATAGGGGCCATGATGGGTCCATAGTGGGCTCTAAGTGGGGCTCATTTGTGTGTTCAGCATAGGGGCCCACATGGGTCACATATGGGTTCTAAAAAATGGGGCCAATATGGGCCACATACAGAACCCTTATGGGTCCCAAAAGGGTGATAACACTTGACCCACAAATGGCCGCTCTATGGGGTTTTTGTGGGACCACAGTGGGTGAGAACTGGGCCCCATTTTTATTCCTTTTTTATTCCTGTAGGGCGCCATGTGTGTTAGCCCATAGGGGCACATGATGGGTCCATAGTGGGCTCTAAGTGGGGCTCATTTGTGTGTTCATTATAGGGGCCCACATGGGTCACATATGGGTTCTAATAAATGGGACCATGTGGGCCACATACAGAACCCTTATGGGACCCAGAAGGGTGATAACACTGGACCCACAAATGGCCCCTCAATGGGGTTTTTGTGGAACCACAGTGGGTGAGAACTGGGCCCCATTTATATTTCTTTTTTATTCCTGTAGGTGAAATTAATGTGCTTTAATGTGCTCATTTGCAAAATAAATTTATGTTTTAGTAAACCTGTACCTGACTTAATATAATTTAAATTACATGAGAAAATATTTGTACTGTGAAGAAAATGACTTTCAACTCAGAATTTGTAAACCACCTTTTTATTGATCATAAGAAGAAAAATAAAAGTTCAATAAAACAGGATAAGAGCATTGAAAATTCTTCAGTCCATCACTCCTGGGTTGGAGCAGACCCACCAGCTTCATATCTAAAGAACAATAATGAGAGAAAAAACAGAAAAGGCAATTATTTTAAAATACTATCAAATCATTAACAGGAGCACTCTCTTAAAAAAGCATGCATGATTATGATCAAGCCATGCCAGTACTTTATATTTCTGTCCAAATGGTTAAAGTAACACTTAAAGGGAGATTTCTACTACTAAAAGGAATATGAACAAGTTAAAGTTTAAAAAGATGGGCCTGATATAACAGAAGTATGACTTTACAAAAGCACATTACAAAAATAACACAACATAAATATAAGATGGTAAGATAAATAAAGCGGCATTTAACAACTTTTTTAACATTATTGAATTTAATTGAACTTTCAAAAGCTGTTTTTATTATACATTACAACTGTTAACTTTGAACTATTTTTGAATACAAAGTAATGTGAACGTGTATTATTATTATTTTTTTTTATGTATTCATATCTTGTACAGTACCTTTATTTAACAAAAGTATGACTTTACAAAAGCACATTACATTTCAAAAATAACAACATAAATATAAGATGATGAGATAAAGCGGCATTTAACAACTTTTTTAACATTATTGTGAATATTTTATTTAAGTGTTATATATGTATGTATATATGTATATATATATATATATATATATATATATATATATATATATATATATATATATATATATACACACACACACACATTATATATATATATATATATATATACACACACAAACACATATATATATATATATATATATATATATATACACACACACACACACACACATATATATATATATATATATATATATATATATATATATAGGCTATAAAACATGAAATACTAAAAATTGAATAAATGTAACCAGATGTTAAGGTTAAGCTGTTACCCATAATTGTACAAAACAACTGTAAAAAACTAAATTTTACAATTCTAAATAAAGCCCAAATGTGGCCCATATGGGACCCTCAAATTAACAATGTGGGCAACCTAACTGGGCGCCAAAATGTATTCAAAATGGGGCCCACATTCAGCCCATCAATGTGCCCACTCTGAACCCATGCCCAGATGATGCCCATATAGCCCAGATAAAACCCTTGTGGGACCCACATGGACATGCTGGCTGGGAGAAAGGTCTCTTTAGTGTCCTAAGTTTTTGTAACTGATTATCTTGATTGACCTATAGGTGTATGTGAAATAGTTGAAAAACATGACAAACATTGTTAAAACCTTTTCTAAAGATCTGTAAAGCTTATTTGGATTGTACAAAATTATCTTTAAAATATTATCCTGAAAATTGACTCCTTTTTTTGTGTAGATTTTTTCATCTTTTCTTAGTTAGTTTCTTAAATGTTGTAACAAGTGAAGTAATTACTCTATGAATGTAACTCAAATTGAAAAGACATTTAAAAATTCAAAACAATGTGTGAAAAGAAGCAATGCTAAATGTGAGGTTCTGAGGTAAATATTAAAACAGGGCCTTGGCACTCGGGAACAGCCTTCATTATGTCCAGATCACACACTGCCAGAACTATCCAAGACTTCAGCTCTCACATCCTGTCCGAAACAGACATTGACTTTACAAGATGATGAGTGTAATGTGGAAACATCACAAAAGCAAAACAAAACCATATGACATTGGTGATAATAAGAAGTATAACGTCATCTTGTAAAGTAGCTGTCTATTTGACATATTTGACATCTATTTGACATTTGATATATGATTATCAGAATTATTTTATTTGACTGGTTTTGAAATTGTTTTAAATCAGGTACAGAAGGTTGTTTGAGTATGTTATGTTTGACACATTTCAGGGTTTTGTGCTGCAATATCCTGCCTTGTCGTCAAACTTTAAAGGTGCCCTCGAATCAAAAATTGAATTTTCCTTAGCATAGTTGAATAACAAGAGTTCAGTACATGGAAAAGACATGCACTGAGTTTCAAACCCCATTGTTTCCTCCTTCTTATATAAACCTCATTTGTTTAAAATACATCCGGAGAACAGGCGAATCTCAACATAACACCGACTGTTACGTAACAGTCGGGGACTCCGCCCCCAATATTTGCATATGCTCATGATCCAGGCCAGGCGGAACCGCCCAGCGGAATCATCGGAAGTTCTGCAAGCAGAGTGAAGAAACAAGCCAAGCGAGGATAACAGCGAAAATGGCAGATCATGGAAATAAATGTTATGTTCCAGGCTGTGAAGGGGATGTGAAAACTTTTCATAGTCTTCCTCCAGAAAAAAACTGTCAAAAGGCATGGCTGATGTTTATCTATAACCGGATACCGGAACAATTTAACTCAAACTTGTTAGTTTGCTCTGCCCATTTCACCACGGACAGCTTTTCTAACCTGGGACAATATCAAGCAGGCTTCGCTCAGCGTTTGACACTGAAGAAAGGGGTAATTCCAACTATATTCCCGCAAGCAGTAAGTAGTGCTTTTATCCACATCTTGGCTGTAGAAACTATTTCTGATTAAATGTAAAGTTTCTTAGTGAGCTAACAACATTAACGACCATGTACCCAGTGTTGTCTAGATCCAATGCAAGATGCTAGTACAGTAACAAATAGCAAAGTTTACGTAACTACTATTAACGGTGAGGTTAAAATTTATTACTGTCTTTGTTATATAAATCTATAACATAACCGTAGATACATATGCCAATTCTCTTTTGTCGGATATAATTATAATTTGACCTATATTTAACCAACAACACATTACACCGAAGCTAACTATGTTAGTTTATTTGCTTACAGATAGCTACAGATACTCGATCCTTCTAGCTAACTTTCTACACCGTTCAAACTGAAACGATAGTCATTTGACAAGACATTTAGTCACTTTTTTTCAAATATTTTTATTTTTGAGAACTTGTATGACTTGTATGCGTACACCTGTGGAAAAAGATATTTATAGACGATGTAAGTTTTTGTTACTAATAGCTAAATCGTAATCACACTACAGCAGCTGAGTAGTAAACATGACACTGCTTTTTTGGAATGTCTTCTATGCTTTACTTTGGTTGGCTAAATAAATCAAATTTAAAATCATATCGGTAATGTCAATATATTAGAAACAAATTTTCGTTTGTTGTTTAGAGTTGTTATTGCAAAGTGAAGAAGCTATCATTGTAAAACCATACAGCGACACATTCTTACAATTATTTTTTTTTACAATGCTAAAAACAAAGTTGCAAATACTGACGTTATGAGTTATAGTGTAAAGTTAACGCTATATGCTAGTTCCATTGACGTAACAGTTACGTTTTGCAGGTGCATACTGAAAATAAAGACTAACTTACCACTCAGAAACGTCTATGGCCAATCGCAACAAAATTGGTTGTTCCTCTACATCTGCATCTTCGTCAGAAACAGGCTCAAACATATAAGGTTGAATACCAAAACTCTCCATCGTTCACGCCGTACAGTACAGATTTGTTCGCTATCAGTGTGAGCTACTGGAAGGAGCCGAACAGTGAAACAGCCAATCAGAGCGGAGCACCATATTACTATTCATGAGCCTTCCAAATAAGGCAAAACAGACCTTTTCATTCTAGGGGCTATTTGTGGGGTTATAAATGGAGCTGTAAAACCATATCTGGACAATTTTCGGCCATAAAAAAGCCACATACCCTCTATGTAGATATCAGGGAACAATTTAAAATGTTTTTTCAAATCACTCAAGGGCACCTTTAAATAAAACTACTATAATTTCCTAGTCTGGCTATCACCAGACCAAGCTCAATTTAAAATTGAACATTGGTCTGGGGAGTTTGCTATGTATTTCCTACTGCACAAGAGTCATGATCAATGAGCATTAGTCACGCAATTGGATAGTCCTTCAACCAATCAGATCAACGATCCGGGTGACGTACTTTGCAGACTCCAGACAGGTTTTTACCGTGTGTCTCAATCAGCTCCCTAGTTCAGTAGTCAGGGCACTGATCAGGGAATCGGCCACATTCACTTTCATGATCATGATACTGATTCACGATCTAGGGAACTAGTGAGCTGATTGAGACGCGGGTTTAGTTTGTATTGGTTTGTAGCATTGATCCGCGGTTTGCAGAAGCAGCAATGGCATCGAGCGATTTTTGCAGGTTGTGCAAAAAAACATGAAAGTGATCGGTATTTACACCCAGTCGAGCGATTTGTTTGCTAAATAAAGAAATCATTCAGCATCGTCGAGAGGTTAAAGGCGACTCTGATACTGTTCTGGTTCAGTGTAAATGAACGCGGAATATAGCCGCCCTAAACTACGTCATTGTCATGACAACCAAAAAGAATTCCAGTCAGCTCAGGCGGCGCGAGATTCAAGAAGCAGGGAGACGAAACATATAGAGCAAATAATAAAAATATTGTCTACCATCAAGGGTCATTGAAGTAAAAGAGTCCTGTACTCACATCGTGAAGCAAACCACCAAAATAACAGCAGAGAATCATTGTGTGTCATTAATCGCTGTTTGTAATCTTCCTATGAAGAGACTGTCGGATCAACGCTCTGCTACATTTCTCTCAGATAAGGCAAATGCTTAACACAATCGGCGTCACTGTGATTGTGCATTGTTATTTTGGAGTGACGGTCGTGCAAGAGACGGGTAGATCAGATTGCTTGCCGTCGTTTCTCTATCGTCATCGTGTTGTACCTGCCAATAGCGAGCAAGGTGGATAAGCCAGTCTGTGATTGGTTCCCGCAAAAGTGTAACAGCGCAGCAGAAGTGAATGTACGGGTTTCCAGACTGAGTTGCCGAGCGAAATCAAATCGCCGGCAGATCAGGCTGGGTTTACCCAGACTAATAATTTCCTATTATAACTATAATATTTTAAACAAAAATAACATTCTTTAAGTAGCTGCTGGCATGAAGACTGTCATCAAAACAAAGCTCCAAAGATTTATATTCCAAAGGAATATTTTATTACCTTTTCGAAATAATCCATTAAACCGACGCGATTTGAGGAGCGTGTACTAATATTTTCAGTTCCATTCGCTTACGCGTTCTCTCAAGGACACGCCCACAATAGGAGGATATCATGAATATTCGCGTAAGCGCCGCCCAGTGGAACAGAATATTTCAGGAACCGAATATTTTGTAACACCGGGAAGCAAACTGGTCAGGTTTTCGTGGATATCTTCACAGCTGTCATTAAACCTACTAAACCCTGGAGTGCCCGATTTGTAAACGAACGTACTTTGGACTTTCCGGCTCTATGCGTTTCGCTTTTTTTGGCCGTAACCAAGCTTGCTCGGTAGCTCAGCCGATACGGAGTTGGACTTAGGACGAGGAGTCAATCCCCCCCCTCCCTGACTGGGTACGAATCCCGTGAAAGGCTAGTGACGGCAAAAAAAGAGAGATCTAAACGAGCTGTAAAACGGTATGATCGCGGACGCTTCTTACATCACGTTTGCTTTTGTTAACGCCATCGGGTAGGTTTAGGCGTAGCGTCGGTGGGACATTATTTTAAAATGAAACGGAGCGCAAATGGGTCATTACACGAAAACGTGCCATTTCCCACTTTTAATGTTTGATTTTCAAAGTAGCCTACTGTTTTGAAAATCTTTAAGCCCCTTTTTGGATGAAGTAGATCCTTACCTCTCAGGAAAATGTGCCGTGCCATCTCAGGCTATCTTATTTTTTAAAAATTTTTAATATAACCAACGTAAATGTGTGTGTTTGGTCAACCCTGTTACCGACATATTAATTACTTTTTGAAAAGGTTTTAAATACATATATAGAACAAATCTGATATACTGTGAAAGATACCTTCCCCCCCTTGTTACATTAAGAGTGTTTGTGAATAGAGAATATTGAAAGTTTTATTTTTTTTTAATGGATGAATATGTTCATTTCCAAATGACACTCTCCCAGCATCTTCTGTTTTAAGAAAAATGTATGGAAACAAAAATAAAACGCCTCAATTCAATTTTGAGTGGATTATTAGTCTCTCTTACTAAACATTTACAATTAGTTGATTACATTTTTTTTTCATTTTTTAAATGATATTAGAATATTATACAAGTAACAGGGTTGACACATCAGTAACAGGGTTGACAACAGTTACCGTATTGGTTATACCGCTTGTTTGAGTTCACGTTATGGTTGTAATGGAGTCTTAATTGGACATTCATAAACCTTTAATTCAACATGACTAATTAGCATATTTTGTAGAACGCTTTATTGAGATATTTTAGCATAAAAATGATGAAAAATGATGATGATTCTGCGGATGTAAATGTAAACCAATTGTTTTATTAAAACATTAACATTACATTGCAATTAAATGACCAATTGAACATGTTTGGCCTTAACAGAATAAGCAAAAACCACTAACGATCACTTACTAAAGGCCACTATAAAAAAAGTATAAAAAACAAAATGCAGATCATATAATGATTATGTAGGCATTTGGTGAGTGTGTTGTAACATGGAGGAAGTAAACTGGTGAAAAATCTTATGTCTAGAGAAATTGGGTTTAAAGATTAGATGCATATCAACATTTCAGAGTGGCCATTTCCTGATTCTATCCTGAAGGTGAATGGTGATGCAGCGATTTCTTTTGTTAACCATTCCCGCCCAGCAGACAGTCGTTAGTCCTCAACTACGTCCACAACAACGTTTTAAGTACTGCCGCTCAGGACCGGAGCAAAAGGAAAAGCTAACTGTTGAACATGTTTGGCCTTAACAGAATAAACAAAAGTCAATGATCACTAATGATCACATAATGTAACATTCCTGTCTGCCTACCCAACAAGTTTTGACCAGATGTCTTTCCGTATTTCTACGTGCCGTGCTGTCACATTAAGAGGAGCAGGAATCAATCTTAAAATGTCATCAAATATGTACCAGATGCTGTCCTCACGGGCTGGCCAGAAATATCTATTCGGGCCAACACAGTGCATGCACTTCACTTGGGCATATCCTTCATCTTTTGCCACGATGATTCCTGGGTAGATCTCCTTGTCATATGTCAAGGACACACCATTTTCCAATAATCTGGTCGTCATTCCAGTCGATCTCCTGGGGTCCCTGAAGTTCTTCTGTCAGGTGCTCCTTTGACTGGATTGGTTGAGGTCTGACTGGTGTGCTTGATGCAGCTGACAGTGGAGGGAAGGTGAAGTGGTGAGTGTTGAAACATGTGCAGGACAGGTTATTCAAGTGTAGCACACAGACAGCTGACGTCCCTGGAGATCAAGTGGCCTTTTCTGTTGGATGACCACTTGGTGTATTCGCATTGTCCCAGGGACCGATGGGATGTTTGCTGGAATGTTACGGTATGCATCCACAATATTCCACATAAAAGAGCTTCACTGTGGTGCCAGTGGTCAGTAGTGCTCGGTAGAGTGTGATGGCATCAGGGATGTCACGCCCTTGACTCACAAGCTGATCTGCCAGTCTTTTTAACACTCCCCCAACCACCATCAGGAGCACCCTTGCCGTGGCTCGCTTCAAAGAAATTCCAGGTGCCACTCTGAAAGCCCCTCTTGCTCAACTCAGTACTGAACAGGAAGAAATTACCTTTCTGCCTGTACTGAGTACAAGGGCCATCACTGAAGAAGTGGACCACAGACACAGATGGATGATGGGCTTGTATGTAGTCCAGTACTGGTTCGAGATGTTGCCAGATTGCCGGGGGACCTTTTTGCTTGGATTGAGAGATGGTGCAGAAGCAGAGAGGGCTAGAATTGTCACCAACATATAACACACCTGTGTGCATTGTTGCCTGTTGGTGTGAGGCACCAAAATGTACAGCCTGGATCTCAGCACTGTATTTGCACGAGTAGTTTTCTGAGAAGTCCACATTTATAATGCATTCATGTGAGGACAGACTTCTCTTTAGTTCTCTGGAGAATGAGAACTGCTGCTTGATGTTGAACACATGCTTCTTGAACTTATGCAGCAGGCACGTGAAATGCTCAATGAGTTCCTCTAAAGAGCTTTCAATTTAGTTTTTTTGCTGTTACTTTGAATGACACAGCCTCATTTTCTTGTGGCATTCTATTCTTCTCTTTCTCCTCCAGTACCCACCGTGTGTATGTTATATGCATTGATGCATTGGTAACAGTATCGAGTGGGAAGCTTTTCAGTTTGCATTTGGGACACTCTCCATACATGCACTCCTTACTGCTGGTGCTGCAACATACCTCCTCTATTAGCTTCTCAAGGTTTGAGTTGGGAAGCAAATTTAGTTGCTTCAACTTGTCAACCACAAAGCCGAGGTTTTCATGGATTTTGCACATGCAAGTATCTCTGTCTTGAATGGTTGGATGTACAACCCAGAAGGGACGAAGTCTGCAAAAGAGAGTGTAGGACAAAGCTCTGTTTGCATTTTCAGACAGAAACTTTCTGTGAAGGTTTAACAGTGTATCAACAAGAAATCTCTTCTGTTTTTTTTTACTTTGTTTCGCGTTATTGTCTGTTTTCTCCCAGTGGTGACCCGACTGACATCATCCCGGTCATAGAAGGCTCTGATACTTGATTTTACATGTGTTGGAATGCGGAGCTTTTCTTTACGAGAGAAAGAAAGTGTATTTCCATCTAAAGTCTTCCACCTTCTTCTTGGAAGACCAATGGCACTCTGTCCATATTTCTGCATGCGGTACTTTTTCACAATCTGCCCAGATACCAATTTGGAGATAATCTGCCTCTCTCGTTCATCATATGAAGTTGTATATTTGCTTTTTATGTCCCTCAACAGTGCAGAATGAAATTTGAGGGTTTTTCGAGCTTGCGACTGCACAGCTGCGGTGTTCAGTTGATGTTTGACTTTAGAAGAAGGGGATGTTGTTTTATTCTTTAGGCGAAAGTATCTTTTTTTGTACTTATTTGTCTTTTGTTTTTCTTTTTCCAGGCTTTGCCTCAATTTCCCCAGGTCATGGTGGAGCCTCTTTCTCTCTTTCTTTGACCTTAAACGCCCCTGATCACATTGCCTGCAACACAATGAAGCACTGATAAATTAAATACTTGTACTGACAATCAAATTATCATAAATAAATAGGGAGATGCATGTACGTGAACATGCATGCATGCACACACACACACACACACACACACACACACACACACACACACACACACACACACACACATTCTTGTAATTGCTACTAAGTGAGGACCGCGTGAGTATGCCCACAAAGTGAGGACCACCAGTTCTGATTAACATAGAGATGCACAAAAACCATTTCTGGCCACAAGATGGTACCCTCATCAATACACTCCTTTGTATTACGGAAAACACCAAGATTTACGTAAACGTTTTTCACCATCGGACTGAGGACCGGCGGGCACTTGGGTTTTTAATGATTAATAGGTAAACTAAGATGCTGTTTCCATTACTGAATATTTAATAATGTAAATGTGTTATGACAAATGCACAATGAGGTTGTCACCATTAACAGGACAGTGTTTTTTATTGAAAACGTTATTGAATAAAGTGCAAATTGGTTATTTCATCAGGGAGAAGTGTTTGTTTTATTTCCATTTTTTTTTTAATTTCTTAAAGGGATACTTATCTTGAGGGTGAGTAAAGGATGACAGAATTCTCATTTTAAAGTGAAGTATCCCTTTAAGACATTATGGAAACAATTAAGCATAGTATTATTAAATTCTGTGTGACTTTTTTTCTCAGTTAAGGATAAAGCAATAGTTTAAACTAACTGTTAAGTTGCCGGTTAAGGAAAATGGGCATTGGTTGTAATATGAAATATGATTAAGAACTTTTAAGGTTGAGCACACCTTTTATAATATATTGAGTGTCAAATTCAGAAGTGTATGCTTTTTTTTTTTTTTCCCTTCAGAAAATCATTCCTGTTCCACGGTATTAAACACAAACATGGCAGACATGAACAATAATAATAAATGCTGGTTTACAAACTAACAGAATTCACCCTTTAAAACACGGGAAACAACAGTGCGAGGAAACTCAGTCAATTCATTCATAATGCAAGCTTTTTTTTAACTTTAAGAATTTCATTATATACAAAATACTTCACGTCTTTCCACGTCCGCGCACTTAGGACTGGAGACTCTTTGGCGATGCACATCAGGCAGTCCTGCTTTCCTGGAACCATTTTAAGGGCGATTTTCTTGGCAAGGCGTCGTTTGACTGCCATTCTCTCCTGTTCATTCCAGGGTCTCTTGACTACCCTTTCTGGAGCATCTATGAAACAAAAACCAAAAGGTGTTTATTAGAAGTTGAGTTGATAATAAATTGAGACCTTATGAAGTTGTATAACCTTCTGAACCCTGCCTTGATTAACTAATACTAGTAGGCAAGGCATGTTTATTTATACCGCGCATTTCGTACACAAGGCAACTTAATGCGCCTTACAAAAGAAGATATGCGAAATTACAATCAGGTTAAGGCAAACCACATACATAACATCAAGACATAGGAAATAAACAATACACGTGGTCACGTGCTGGAATTTTTTTCTTGGGGACAAGAAGGACGACCGGCCATTGAGCAGTAAGAGAATAATGTCAATTAAAACATTGTTTACTTTATCACAAAGTCCTTTTTTTTCTGATTGGAGGCCCTATACCTGATTTTTTTTTTGTAAGGTAACATTCTTTTTGACCCATAAAAGTTAGTTGTAAAAGTAGTAATTTGTAAAAACCTTTTTGCCACAATTTGTCTCCGAAGGACGGCCGTGATGACAAACATACCTATTTCGTCACATTTTGACTAAAAGGTTAAAAATTAGGTATAAGACACAGGTCTGAGATACATTTTTGCTGTTCTTGATCCAGAGGCGAGAGCTGTCGAGTGTGTTTGATGACTAGTGACTGACCTCTCTGCAAATAACCCACCATCACTGTTGACATTCATCCAACAGCATTTAGATGCTACAGTCGAAGCGTGAACAGCTGGTGGTGTCAGAGCGGACATACAGGGTGATTTTTGCTGAACACAATTCAGTCTACTCATGCAATTACTGTTATCATTGTTTGAATTTAAATGTAGTATTTCACAACTACAGATGTTTAATGAAATGCCAAATATGTAACCTGTAAATATATTCAAGTCCATATAACAAAACTGACTTAATTTGAGAAAGCTTAAATGTCTGTCAGGGGATTTTTTTACAGCTTACAGCTTTTTTTACAGCACTGTTACGCCAACACTAATTAATGAATTACCTTATCACAGAAATTGTTATGCAATATAAATTTCAATATTAAATATTTCAATTACAAGTCACAGTGACTTGTGCAGTACGGTTAAGGTGTACTTTATTGTCCCCGTAGGGAAATGGAGCAGTGGAACCCATCTCCAGATCTTGAGCCAGGTTAAAGGTAGGGGTGTGCGATATGACGATTTTTGATTGTGGACAATTAAAATGTCTCCACGATCTGCTTTTGAAGAAATATCGTAGTCTCGTTCATTATATCAGTTGCTGTTCTGGCGCCTCTGTCCCAACATACTGAACAACACAACGTATATTCACATAAAATGTTAACGCAGCGGAACAGGACACTGCAATTCTCAAAAGTTCATAATTTGCATGTGCTTTAATGCCTTGTCGGTTAAACATTTAATTTGCGTGCTGATGCGCTGTTCTAACGTGTGCGTCTCTCAGCGCGTACATGTGAAGCTCATGCACTAAAAGCCTGCCCAGGTAGCCAAAAAGATGTGGGCCAATAATGGCCCAGAACCGGCAAGCCAGAAGAAATAACTCGGCCCAGATGCGGTTGCCGGACTCTTTTGAATCGGCCCGAGTCATATTTGTTCATTTAATTACTTTCTTCAATGCTACTGTTAAATACACCTACTGTAGCTGAAAACATAAAGCACTGTTTATTTAATTTGTATATTAAGTTGTGTATGATTAATGTGTATCTTTGATCTCAATATTTAACAACAAAGAAAATAATGACAAAAAAAAAAAAAGTATCTTTGCCCCTTTCTGCCATTCTTTTTTATTTTATATTTTGTTACCTAAGGCTTTGTTTTTAAAATATGGACATTATTTTGGCAGTAAAGCTCAGTCACAAAATAGTAAAACAAACATAAAAAAGATTCGTGATAAAATCGTGAATCGGGATTTTCCTGAAAAAAATCGTGATATGATATTTTTGCCATATCGCCCACCCCTAGTTAATGGTCAGAATCACCTGTTTAAGTTTATTGGTTTATTTGGTAGGGACAGTGCATGTTCATGAACAAGCCACACCGGATTGTAGCCTTGAGCTAATTTCCATCCGTCGTACCCCATGCGCACTCTCAAACATCCTGGCCTATTAAACATATTTTTAGTGGTAGGGGAAAACCAGAGTACCCAGAGGAAACCTACGCAGACACGGGGAGAACATGCAAACTCCACACAGAAAGGCCCGCACGTCCGGGAATCAAACCCTGGACCTTTTAGCTGTGAGGCTAGAGCCCCAACCACTCAGCCACCGTGCCGCCAAGTCCCACTTTGTCCCCACTTTTTCCCACATTGTTCACAGGAAACATATACAGACTACTGTACAGTGCAAAAGTCTTAGGCATGTTAAAACGCACATTTATAGAGATCAGGGCTCTTGTTTTTTTTTTGTAAGGATTATGTGGAGCAATATAATGCATTATTTCTTTGCTCTTGGCCTAGGCTAATCAGTAATGCCTGCTTTTGAGCCCACCATTGTTACTGAGCACAAGGCCATCATAGTGGCATTCAAATGTCTTTACTGGCTAATGAAGAATGAGATTGCTCACCACACCAACTACGCTAAGCTGTTAAGTCTAGCTCAGCTTTTGGGTTGCGATTACTTTGACAAACTGAAGGTAAACTTATTACAAAATAATAAGCTGAGTAACTTTAGCCACATAGAAATTATATTGACCTCCTTTTTTAGGTGGATCAAAGAAACAATTACCAATCACACAGAATAGTGGATGAATTGTTGGGGATCCTTCCACAGGTAGTAGAGTTGCCCATTATTGAAGAGATAAAGTCATCTAAAGCAATCAGCCTAGAGGCTGACGAAACGACAGATGTTTCCACAAGTCACCAGCTGGATATACATGTTTTAACAGATAACAGATGTCTTCCAGGATCCACGTCCAACACCATCAGATCCTTTCCATCAATGGCCTGCAATATGTATAATTCACCTTATTTTCCGCGACAACAAGGGTGGCGCCATTACGTTCGTTTTGTCATCTTACTTCCAGTTGAGGACCTAAGCTAGTAGTCGCTAACGGTATAGCTGTAACGGTATATGAGTATTATATGCTCAGTTAGGGGCTGTCATAACAATTAGATTAAGAAGAGAGAACAGTTGCATCAACGATGTTACGAATACAATATGAAGCAGTTGGAGTGTTACGGTGCACTTTACAATTTACACCCACCACCTTAAGACAAGAGCACCTGAGGCACTGTCTGAAGGCGCTAAACTTGAAGTGCTCACTCAAGCGCCCTTATGTGTGTTGGTACCATTTCATGGACGGGAGGCCGGCTGACAAACACCCTTTCCCCGAGAAATGCCTCGGCTGTGATGTTCCAGTAAAGAAGTCACGGCGGATGCTGAACAGGTTATCAGATTCAAGTAAGTTAACTTAGCTAGCCATGTGCTTGTTAACCTAACGTTAGGTTTAAGTCCCTTCTATGAATACAGTTAACAACCACCATTCATTCAGTCGCCGAGCACCTTACCAATACATACTCCAACAGCTTCCAGCTACACACTTGGGATCAGCTCCTGATGACTCTGATGAAGCTGCATCGTAATTTATTGCAGGGTGATCTTGCTGAAAGTTTTGGTGTTTCTAAACCTGGTCTTGTGGTAAATTCATAACTGAAAATTCAGGTTTCCTGGAATACCTTCGTCCAGGTGAAGTAACGGCAGACAGAGACTTCACCATTACTGATCTCCTCTATGTCAAGTCAAGTCACCTTGTATAGCAAGCCAACTGTTTTCAATCCTCATAACCAGTCATTTCATTTGTGAACCCGGATGGATGCTATGAGCTAAAAAAAATAGATGGGTTTTATTATAATAGGTAGTTGGATGGGTAAACTTCAATGAGCAAGCCCATTATATTTTTATTAAAGCCACATTATTATTTTGTATTTTGCATAAATATGAATTTATTTTTTCCTTGTAAAGTTAAAAGGCCTTAAATTTTACTTTGTCTTTAAGCAAATTGATCCGGATATTTAAATATGTATATTTTTCATGTTGATATTCGTAATGGAAAATAGCTACACATACCACAGTTATTAGGGTAAATCTACTTGTATATTTTAGTTTTACAAAAAAACAACAAATAATTAACCATAATATTATTTATTTTGAAAATGTGCAAACACTGTATGCATACTTTCACCTGAGTATACTTTTTATACCAAAATACTGTTTGATATATCAGGAGAGGCAAATACCAATGAATTTTTTCCCCACATCACACATGTATCAGCAATTGTATTGAATTACTGATGAGTTTGCTGTATTTTCAGTCTGATCATTCTTGTGTGCAGATACAACTATAGGGGGAAGCAAGCATAGTTCAGCATTAAAGAAACACCTGAAAACATGTACATAAGCAGGGTTGCCAACTCAAACATTTGGCTTTGTCTCACATTATTAGGCTGCCCAACTAAATCTCAAAACATAAGATAACAGAAAATAAATCTACTGGTAGGAATTTTCCAACCAGCATGGGATATTATTTGTCCAAAACAAATATTTTTGAATCAATTTAACTGATATAAAGTGACAAATTCTGCACAAATTCTGTTATATAGTCAGGGTTGATTTACTTATTGTAAAGTTAATGATAGTTCATTATCATGGGCATTGTAATGTTTCAGGCAGATGTCAAATGCCAGTAGACCAGGAATATTTTTTAACAAGTGGTTCATTCATAAATGTAGTCTGGCAACAATGCCATTTTCTCAATTTTTGTTCAAAATTTTTCTTTTTTAATGAAACTTGCATTCAGTGTTGATAGAGAACTATTTAGTAGTAGGCCTATCTGTGCTGACTTTTCAATCCCTGTTATGGGCAAAGACAGATAAAGGATTTTTTAAGCTCCTATCTGAAGCCTTTGGAAATTGATAGATTAAAACGGCCGATCCCCCGACCAGTGCCCTGACTAGTGAACTAGGGAGCTGACAGTTAAAAAAAAAACCTTTCTGAATTAGAAACTGTTGACAGACGAGGTATATGCCGTTTATATCATAACAAATTATTTTTGCCACACCGTGCAGAATGTTTTTAAAATAATTCGACCAGTAAAATACGTTGTTCAATTAGTAAATAACATCAGAGGTAATATTTATCTAAATAGCAGGAAACATTAATAGAAAAAGTTTCTAAAATAAAAAAGTATCTAGTACAGTAAGTTACAACAAAGCATATTGGCAATTTACAGCATTATGTTTAAATACATAAAAAAGAATGGCAGGGTTTTCACAGACATGGCTTAGATTAGACCTTATTTCAATTAGGATTTAGACTGTTAGACCTTATTTCAATTAGGATTTTTAACTACCTTTTATGAACGTGCCTTAGAAAAAAAAAACATGCATTTTAGTCTGAGATTAGGCTCAAACCTTGTCTGTGAAACCGGGACAATGAGTTATCAAAATCTAACTCCACCCAGGCAACCCAAGTTTGCAAGCCTGACAGAAATATACCAAACAAAAAACGGTATGTTACAAGTAACGTTACTTACCATATTCATCTGGGGTCTCATTTATAAAGCGTGCGTACGCACAAAACGGGGCTGGAAGCGTGCGTACGCCAGTTCCCGCGCAAAGGTTGTGATCTATAAAAACAAACTTGACAGGAGAATGTGCGCACCTTTAAGCAAACTTTGAGCCGTGTGTACGCACATTCTGGAGACAAAAGTGATATGAATTGAGATAGTACATGTGCTACTTTCGATCACTTTTCCAGTACACGCTGTTTTATGACAGCGAGGAGCGCAATAATTCCTCTTTAAACTAAACTGCAGATGTTATGACAAAATATTGTTTTGAGAATGACGATCAGTGATGCACACTTAACTTAGATATTATGGAAGACACTGCTGGATTCGGTGGTCGAACGGTCCCGTTGTCCAGTTTGAATAGGTCCAATGATATCTTACTGTACAGCCACAGCTGCAGGAGGTGTTGATGTCAAACAATTACCATTTGAAGGATATAATTTGAGGAAAACGGTAAGATTTGCATGTTTTCTTTTTAAAATCCTTTGTCAGTGACGCGCCGAGTCAGAAAATTGTATTTACACTGCAATAATAAGTAGGCCGATCTGTTTCCACTAAAAATAGTCTATAAACTTCCTAAAAGATATGTTCACCTTATCAGCAAAACTGCATACATTTGATTTGAATTGTTTAAAACTATTCAAATACTATTTGGCCAGTGGAAATGAATGAATCAACTCTATTCTAAAACCTTTATCTGAAGTATTTTATACAATTTTGTTTTTATGGATATTTTGATATATTTATTCTAAAACATAAAGAGGATACTGGATGATCTTTATCAATATAATGTGTGGCACAAATGGCATTTATATTCCATATCTAATATTTTCCAATGTCTTGTACCTTTGACGGTGTTAACCATGGTGTCACGTGGTTGGGAACGTGTATGGAAATGATATGCAGATGAGGTTATGCATAGTAAAACTAGGTGTCGTAAGCTCCATATATGGTGATTTCGGGGAGGAGACAGGGTGGAGATGCACGTACGCACAATCTTCCGCTGACTGGGATTTATAAAGGGATTTGTGCGCAGGTTCTGGCGTACGCATGGTTTTATAAATCTGATTTTTTTTTTTGTGTACGCAGAATCTAGCTTTTGCGCGTACGTACACTTTTAGTAGGGATCCTACGCACAGTTTTATAAATGAGACCCCTGAGCTGTATTTGTTGGTAATTTTTCCTCCCACAACACGTTGCCTTTCTTTTCTCATCCATCTTGCTCAAATCTGCTGATTGGCGCGAAAAGGTGGTTAATGGCGCGGTTGGAGCCACCCCATCGTCCTTATTGACTAATGACATTTTTTTATTACTGGATGTTTGGATTTTTATTACTGTAATTCCACCTCTAAACCCTACGTGAAGCTCTGGTGCGTCTTGGATATCTTTACAGTTATCCCAGTTTATACTTCCAAAGATGGTGCAATACCATAAAGTTTTACTTGGGTTAAAGTTTGTATTATGTTTAAGCCCCCCTGCATGATTGAAGCAGGTTCTTATTTGCACCGGAAATAGGCAGGGCAATCTCTGGTGTTTTTCGCACCACCTAACCCGATTTTAATTCATCATTAGCGCCAACGGCTCTGCCTGGTTAGCAGCCAGCACGCTCATGAACGTATAAAGTCAAGTGTGTCTTGGTGAAGAATAACAGCAATGTTGCATTCAAAATTATTACTTTTTGCGATTCAGAAACCCACAACTAACAGGAAACTCAAGCTCATTAAATGGCTATAAAGCAAAAAGTTACTAACAAGGAGAGTAAAGTGCTCAAGATGTGGCCATAATATGAGAATGGAGAGAACTAGTAGACATCTTGACGGTTTTCATTGGTGAGTTAAACAGATTTGTTGTTCACATGATATATTGCTGAAAGAATTTCTATGGATGTTATAGGTCTACAAAAAGGAAACAATATTTTCTCTAAATAAACAAATTAACCTATTAACGTTATTCTATCAAGCTACGTAATTAGAAAGGTCTAATGGCTTGAGATTGATTTGGGGATTTTTTTTTTTTTTTGAATATCTCGAACAAGCCTATCAACAGACTAGCGCAGTGGTTCCCAAACTGGGGTACGCATACCCCTGGGGGTACCTGATGTGACAAAAGGGGGTACGCGAACAAAATGCTGAGTAGTTCATTTAATTCTACCTTAAAATAATATTAAAATTGAGCATGTATTTCTAACTGCCAAAATGTCATAAATCCAGTACATTTAATCAAATTACCTCATGTTTTGCAGTCTAAAATGACTGTATCCACACAAGCAGCATGCATATGATAGATTGTGTGCAGATTCTGCTGCCTTAAATCGTGCTAAATTACTGCCGTTCTCGACAATGCACCTTTGTAAAAGTGAGGATTTAGCACTTACTCGCATGAAGAACAAATATAGACAGATAATGGATTAATTTCGATTTAAGACTCAAACTTTCTCCGATACAAAAACATTCCTTGTTGTGTGAGTTCTTGTATTTAATGATGACTAGTGTGACGGTCTTGCCTGGGTGGTCTTCCTGCTGCACAATGGGGAACACGTAGAAATAAAGGAAACAGCACGGAGAATTAAAATCACTTCCACAGCATGTCTCATTATCTCTGCTTGTTTATTTAAACACACCGTTACACACCGTTACACTAGCACGAACGCAATTGTACCCAAATATCCACATGACTGCAAACGTGACATTATTATACAACAGGTCAAAAAACAAAACATACATTTTAAACACAGTACTGTCAGTATTTACTCTATTTTGCAATGAAATAATAGTTCTAACGAAAACCACAGCAGAACTACAACACACATCTGTGTTTCGCGAACAATTCTGCAGCTTTGAGCGAATCGTAAGAGTCAATGATTCAATTATTAATTCACAGCCACTTGCTTCGTTACTGAATGAATGACTCGATGACTCACTCGTAAAAACAGTGACTTGCTGCCACCTACTGGCGGTTTTAGTTTAATATTTAAAAGTTTTACCATCATTGCATATTTCTCTATTGAACATTTTTTATTTAAAACAGTGTTTATTTTATAAAGTTATTCAGAAAGGTAAAAAAATACACTGGAAATTCAATTTAGGGGCAAATATTGTCCCTTAATGGTAAAGGTGTGACTGCAGTCGAAGTGGAAGAGAGGGGGTGTGAGGAAGGATGGTAATCCCTTCAGGGGGTACTCCAAGCTAAAAAGTTTGGGAACCACTGGACTAGCGCATTAAGTTACTCATTCACATGAGGTTGTTGTGCTACATGGTCCGAAAGCCTATCATTTACATCAGGGGTTCTCAACCTTTTGCATGCTGGGCTCCCCAAAGCTGGTTCATTGCAGTTGAGCCTGCTTTGCCTTGCAAAAATCCTCAATTCTTGGCTCAATGTTTGATAAACATAGCCTCAAATCATCCTCGATTTGTGCACGATTGCGGTATTTCGTTTTGAGTGCAGTCATTTTTGAGAATCCTGCCTCACACAAATATGTCGACGCAAAAGGAAGGAGAATCTTCAAGGCAACGTCACAGAATTGAGGGTATTCCTGCATCAATGCTGCCCAGAATGAAGAAAGAGGGCAGGAGCTAAAGAGTTCCTTCAGTCTACTGTCACTCTTCAGCTCAATAAGCTGTTCCTGCATATCAATTGATAGCTTGTTTGCTGTGCACTCAAACGGATCTCAAACCCACGCAAAAGAGCGATAATCTTGTCAGCAATGAGCAAATTGTTTTCTCATTGCTGACAGGTGCTCAGACGCTGATTGAAATAGGGAGGAGAAATCGTATGACGTGCCTGCATCAGTGATAAAGTCTGCAAGGCTGAGGAACATGTCACAGTTCCCTCGACTGATGCGGCCATGCCAGAGGTCTAGTTTTTGTGTGAAGGCGTGCACTTTGTCTGCAAGGAGCAAAATATGAGTTACGCGCCCTTGCAAAGACAGGTTGAGGCCATTCAAGCGGTCAAATATATCCACCAAATAGGACAGAGACGCAAGCCACATAGTGTCATCCAGATGCTTCGCCAGATCTGATTTGATTTGTCAAAAACCACTTCACCTCCTCTCGCAGCTCATACAACCGCTGTAACACCCGCCCCCTGGAGAGCCAGCGAACTTCAGTGTGCAGAAGCAGCTGTTCGTGCCCTGGCCCCATCTCCTGGCAGAGGACCCCAAACAAGCGAGAGTTTAGCGGCCGTGATTGATGAGATTCATCATTTTCACGGATTGGTTCAGCACAGAGTCAAAGAGAATCAGCATTTTTTTTTAGCAGCTAGTGCTTCGCGATGGACCATGCAATGTGTCCATTTCACAAGTGGAGCTACTTGCTGAACGCGAGCAGCTAGGCCACGCTCACACCCCGTCATTGCCTGCGCACCATCCGTGCATAGGCCAACGCATCGGTCCCAAGCCAAGCCATTTTCACGGATAAAAATATCAAGGACATTGAAAATGGCTTCTCCTGTAGTATGCGACTGAAGAGGCCGGCAAAACAGGACATCCTCCTCAATCGCCTTGTCCCGCAGATACCTGACATAGGTGAGGAGCTGTGCCTGCCCAGCAATATCAGTGGATTCGTCCAGCTGCAGCGCGTAGTAAGGACTCTTTTTTTATGAACTCTATCAGTTGTTCTCTGATATCATTGGAAGCAGAACTGGCTTGTATCCAATGGCATGGAGTTTCTCAAGCTATGATGAAAATGACAACATTGTGAATTTGCTGTTTAAAGTAATAGATTAAAAAATAACTAAGTATATTTATTATCGAGAAACTATAACATTATTAATGACAGCATTCCAGGTTAATGTCAATCAGGATATTTAACTTCATGGTGAGTTTAGCTTTTGTATACCAAGTATGTGCAAACAGCGAAGGCTCATACAGCAGAAGCAAAAACCAACTCTTCTATTTAGAAAAACAGCAAAAAGATGAATCTGACACCATGAGGGTACAAGAGAACTTTTTGCAACATTAGTAGTTCGGGATTAGCACCTACATTGATAGGATTGTGTAACCACTGTGCAAATGGACAGTGACAATCTATAGATTTATTAAACAAATAAAGGCAGAACCTTTGTGATTATATGACCAAATGGGTGAACGCTGCACATACATTTACACTTGATGTGTGTACACTGTAAAATGCTTTAATGAATGTAGTATGAATGCAGTCCATTTGTTATTTCTCGTTCGCTTGATAAGAAAGTTTGATTATTATATTGCACCTGTGATTTTGTCATAATGCATGCCTGTATTTGTTATGAACTCAGAATTGCATTGCAAAACGCGGCGGTGTGTGCTTTATATCACTTCATATATAAAGTGCTATTTAATAGCCTTACATTATAGGCCTATTTATTCATCAGTATTAGTCATATTCGTACAATTTATGTGTATGTTAATAAAGTGGGATAGTACTTGTGTGTGTCAACAAATAAGTTAGCTTGTTTTGTAAAATATATATATATATATTTATATTAAAAAACAAGCACATTTATTTATATATATATATATATATATATATATATATATATATAACAACAAAATCACACTTTTGTGTTATTTTCCAAGTGAAAACATTTCTACTAATATAGTATTTAAAAAAAAAAATCATCTCTGCTATAAAGTCCAGTAGACACAAGTATATACAGCTGTGACAAAAAAGTAACTCACTTCACATGTTGTACTTATATTTCACAAATATATAAGTTGCAACTAATACAACTTCACCTTATCATAAACTTTCAAAAAAAAAAAAAAAAGAAAGAAAGAAATACAGCTCCCCATCCATTCTAACACTCAAGTTCTTCCAAATCCAAGTCTATGTCATCAAAATTGTCTTGAACATCTACACCCTCTGTCTCATTAGTACAAGCAGTAGTACAAGGAGTACAAAGCACACTGTCCTTCTCACTGTGGACATCACACTGCAAAGATTTACTAAGTCCAGATTCACTGCCGCTGCTAGCACAAACACTAGCAGAAGTAGTACAAGGCACACTGTCCTTCTCAATGTGAACATCAGATTGCACAGCTTTACTATGACCACATTCACTGCTGCTTAAAGCACAAGCACTGGCAGTAGAAGTACAAGGCATATTGTGCTTTTCAACATTCGAGAGCATACGTTTGTGGAAATCAGGCACACTACTGCTTCTGGCCTCACACATGGACTTTTCTGCTGCATTGTCTACAAACTGTACATTTATCATGACTTGACCACACATATCAATCTGCAGTTTTTCATGGCCAAGTACTTTTGAAACCAATTCATTGGAGTCATGCCTACCACGTGTTGACAAACATAACAGGTTGCAGAAATTTTTTCGTCCATATAAATTTTCTTCTTTTGTGCTCCTGTTTCGACTGTGATGTGTCCACGTAACAGAGATGTAACTTTGGAAGTTTTACAGAAAGCTCTGCAATTTTCACATCGAGTCATATTGGTTTCCAGATTCACGAACTCCAAAGTATGGAATTGTGGACACAAGTACTGAATTCTGTATCCACAATTTCTCCTACAATACTTTCTCGTTCACCTTGTTCTACTTCTGCTGAACTACCACAGTCATCAGCAAAGAAGGTGTCTGTTTGAACAACTGTACAGACACATCTGTAAGCTCATACCAGCTACCTATTTCCAATGAACGGTCACCCCACACTGTTAAGAAGATTTTTTTAGCATGGTCTATATTATTTATATATTATTTATTATTATTTATTTTTTGTACTATTCAAATGTATACCACATAACACCTATAATTCAAATTGAGCCAATTTTACACAATATTACATAAAAAGTCTCACATCCAAAAACATATACAAAAAAACATAAAAACACCTATTTAAACCCTTTTCACACATTACAAACCACCTACAAGTTTTTATTTGAGAAACAGACAATGTTGCTGCAAAAGTAACAATTTCCTAATGACTTTAGCACCAAAACTACTATAAAAACTAATCTACATCTACACTAATTCTGAAGACCTTCATTATCTTAATGAAGTGTACTGACTTCACATTTGAGCTAAAATCTGCAAAACATTGTCTCTCCAAAACCAACATTACCTATTGTTGACATAGTTCATTATACAATAGCTTACCATTCTATTATAAATGATACCTCAGAAATTACCACTGAAAGAACACCTCGACCCAACATTCAACTAGAACTAGTTCAATCCAGAAAAGCTCCTCATATTAACATAGAACTCAACCACCAATCTAGTATATAGCCTAAGTCATAACATTTTAACCGAAGAATATCTGTGAACAAGACCAAATAACGACACTCATTCTACAGAGAATATATTACATACAAATCATGAAATGAAACAGTCCACAATCATTTTTGCAATAAAAATTACCTCAGAAACTACTACTAACACCATGAGAAAAAACTCCTAATACACTGCAAACAATCAATTACAAAAATACAAAATCTCAATAACTTCATTACAGAAAAGTTTCTTTTAAAAACGATTCAAAAACACTACGAAATAATCCACTCTATATCCAAATATCAAACTACACAAACTACACCATAACTTCAACATGTGTGTATAATTTTGCTATATATACTGTTAGGGTTGTGTTGGTTTGGGTGTTTTGGTTTTTCCTTTGTTGCAGGTCATGTGATTGGGGCGTGACTTCAGTACACCTGCTCCTCATCATAAGTCTATTTAAACATGGTGTAGGAGTTCATCGGGGCAGCTGCTCAGCTCTTGGTTGGAAGCAGTTTGCCAGGACCACACTCTAATGCTGTTATTTTGTATTTTGTTTTACATCCATTCATGTGCACCGACAACATTTCAATTGATGCATCCATTCACTTGCAGTTCATACTGATTGACTCTACTGATACTGACTTTTTTGATTGTTATTTTGGTTAATAAATATTATGAATGAAATTATTCCACCGTGTCGTCTCCCTTAATGTTACACCTTTGAGCCAGGTGTAACAATACACACACAGACATTTTTAATAATAAATTGGTAATAGTGATAACTTGATCAAATATTGTATGTATATTAGGGATGTCAAAAGATTAATCCTGAATGAATCCAAAATAAAAGTTTTACACATTATGTGTGTACTGTGTATATACACACACACACACACACATATACACTTTATTTATAATATAATAATTTATTATATATATACTATATATAATAATTTATTTTATATATATATATATATATACACACACACACACACACACACATACATACATACATACATACATACATATACATACATACAGTAGTCAACATTTGAAGTGTATAAAAAAAGTTAAAAGTTGTCCTAAGAAGAAAGTTTTACGACAACTTTAAGATGTTGATCCACTTCAAATATTGACTGGTTATGTGTAGGGCTGCCCACTAATAGTCGACTAACCGTTAGTCAACTTGAAGAGGCTTGGTCGACCAAGATTTTATTAATCGGTTAGTCGCAGAAAAAAAAATCTCCACAGGAAGTGGCGAGGTCACGCAGTCCTAGAGGCACAGATCATTAACTGCAGGAAATCCAAACATTCACCTATAATTTATCGACCTCAAATATGGCTTATCACTTGAAACATGTAAGTCGCAACTTTAGTCCATTCTCATTAATGTTTGCCTATAGATAAATGTGCGCTATTATTTGGCGCATATCCAAGTGTTTGTGTGGAGAGCGTGTTTACTGCATGACATGGAGGCGCCGGTGTGATCACTGCACGTAACTTAAAATACTCCGTCATTTTTGGTCATAGATAAGAGTAATGCAAAATGTAAAGGGTCTACTTTTATTTCTGTAAACTCACAATAACAGCAAAACGTTGTGCTTTTGTAAAACAATGAAAGCAATCAGGATGCGTTTTCTGATCTCGGTCTCGGTGAACTTGAGCTCGTAACAAGCATGAACCGAAACTCATCGTATAGGCTGCTTTCCTCACAGACACAAGAAATATATCTATAGCTTGGAATGTCTACTTTTAAACGAGCCAATTCAAATGGAAAATAAATATTCTCAGATTATGTAATCCATATGAAACTTGCATATAGGCGCGTCCACTACTGCGGAGATGAGAGATGAGTCAGCATTGTTGACTTAATCTCTGCAGCCGAAAACACAGAAAACATTATCAATAAATTATTAAAATGTTTAGACAGTCTCCTTGCTGTTTTTTCACGACACATTCATAATCGTTACATTTGCCGGTGCACTGTGGCAAGCTTTATGCATGTGTTTGAGCACTGATTAGGCTATGTATACATAAGATTAAAGGCTCATTATTATGATTTATGGCTTATTAATATAAATGCGCGATTAGTCGACTAATGGCTTAAATGAACGACTACTGGTCGACTAGAAAAATCTTTAGTCGAGGGCAGCCCTAGTAAAGTTGGATTTAAATCCTAATTTAAATTTAATTTTACTAATTTAATACCTAGATCAGGGGTCTTCAACTAAAACAGTTTGAGTTCCAGTAGTGAACTATTTCATCTCTCTGTGCACAGCACACTGTTCTCTGCTCTCATCTCTGCACGCATGACTGCACCTAAACGGATCTACCAAGCTGACGTTAATATGCTTAATTTGATTTATTAGAAATTAGTGTTTGGTATTTATTTCATTATGTCAAAAGCATTCACGGTCCACATGGACATATTTTGCGGTCCGGATTCAGACCGGAGTCTGCCAGTTGGTGACCTCTGACCTAGCCATATAAATAAAAAGAATTATAAAGAAAAATAGGGGGAAAAAAACACTTAAAATTTCCTAGTTCTCAATTCTGTTTATAGGTATACCCCCCGTTAGGCTTAAGAATAGTCCTAGACTAAAATGTAAATCTGAGCTATTTCAGCCGAAAGAAACTTGCACTGACTGATTCTAAAACATGTCAGTGTCTTTGTTTTGTCTTAAGATGCACAACAGTAATGTTTTTTCTAAGGCATATTTATAAAAATTACTTAAGTGTCCTAATTGAACTGTGGCCTAATCCTGGCTTAGGCTAAGCCCAGTCTATGAAACTGGGCCATAATTTCACATTTGAAATAGCCATATGGGCATACAATCCCATTTAATTTTGAGTTGGCTTACCTGTTCTTAAATACAAACACAGTCATTCTCAATTTGAGTAAACATTACTTAATTACACAAATCTTTGTGTTAGTTCAGCCAGGGAAGCAGGTCTGGTTAAACAAAAAGGCACAAAAAATGGTAGGCAGTAATGCTAACAATTTATCATTGTTTCTTTTCAGTCCCAATCAGAGGAAAACAGACTGCCAAAAGGTCATGGAAAAAATCTGAGGTGAATGCTGTTATGCGACACTTCAGACAACACATAATGAAAGGCCGCTTGGCATCGATGAGGGAGTGTGAGGTCTGCAAAAATTCAGAGAGTCCAGTCCTACAACACCCGACAGTCCAAAATATCAGAGACTTTGTCCGTAACCGAGGGGTAACCTTAAAACGCAAGGAGTTTTATCAATGACTAATTAAATTACTGTACATTTTTAGAAGTAAAGTTTTGTCATTAGGGCCCAAGCGAATTAAGCGCGCAGGGCCCTCTTGTTCTTCTAAGGATTATTAGGGCCCAAGCGAAAATTCGCGCAGGGCCCTCTTGTTTTCTAAGGATTATTATTATTATTTTTTTTTTTTTATTTTTTTTTTTTTTATTTTTTTTCCGTCTTCCGGGGCTTTTTGGGGCCTTAACATGCTCAAAAACTCTTGAAAATTGGCACACACATTGGAATCCGCGGCCAACAGGGCCGGGCAGAAGCTGGTACCCGGGCGTGGCAGGGGGCTCAACAGCGCCCCCTTGAAAAAGGTCTGAAAATTTGGTCCATATATTAAACACGCTTGCACGTATTAGTCTGAAACTCGGTACACATATAGACCTCATCGGACCGAACAACTTTCGTGCTCTAAGTTAAACGTCACGCCAACAGGAAGTCAGCTATTAAGGGTTGTTTGAAAAACGCATGCTCTGGAATTTGATATACTCCTCCTAGACGATTAATCCGATCGCCACCAAACTCGGTCAGCATGAAGTCAAGACACTGATGATTAAAAATTGCCAGGGGATTTTTGATATCTCGAACGGTTTGTCCGTGGCGAGGCAACGAATTTATGGCGAGAAAAAGGAAACAGGAAATGTGTTATAACGTCTGCATACATATATTGATCTTTATGAAACTTCACAAGTGTGTTCGTTATAGGAGTCTGATCACATGTATGTGACTATTGTGAGTCAAAGTTATAGCGCCACCAACTGGCAGCAGGAAGTGTATCACTTTTTGAAATGTTTTGAGATCACCCTCTTATTTTTACCTGATTTGCTTCAAACTTCATCAGTGTAATGTCAATACACAGCAGATGTAGACCTATGACAGGATTTTTGATATTTGAAATATTGTTGCCATGGCAACAGGTCAAACTGTAATAATATTCTTGAGTGTTTTTGAGGCTCTTAACATGCTTCAAATTGCATGAAACTCGACACACACATCAATATTGTCAACCAGTAGACATGGACAAAGCCATAGAAATGGGCGTGGTGGAGGGGCTCAGTAGCGCCACCTTTTGACAAAAGTGGGGGGGTTTGTTTTTCCTACAGTCACCAAACTTGGTACACATATTGTTCTCATCAAGCCGGACAATTTTCTAATTTACATTCATTAGCTCCGACCAACAGGAAGTCAGCTATTTTGGTTTGAATGTTAATTTTTTGAAAAAACAGGCTATGAATTTTATACTACTACTCCTACAGGGTTTATCCAATTTACACCAAGCTTTTTTTAACTTGTTGCTAACACATTGAAGTTGTTTAATTGCAAACGGATTTTGGATATCTCAAACGGTTTGGCCGTGGCGAGGCAACGAATTTATGGCAAGAAAAGGGAAACAAAGTGTTAATATAGCTGCGAGCAGCGATGGCGGGCCCAAGCCCGGTGGCACCGCCACCCCGGTGGCTTCAGGGCAACTGTGCACAGCGGGCAATAGGCACTTAAAACGGTTAAACATCAAAGGACTATGTCAAATTCACTCCACATTTACTGCACTACAAGGTGCCACTATAGAGCCCCTCCTCCCTGCCCATTTTCAAAGGATTACATGTGCCAAGTTTTAACATTATTCTGATGAATTTTGAAGCAAATCAGGTAAAAATAAGAGGGTGATCTCAATGTATGCTGAAAGTGACACATTTTCTGCTTCCAGTTGGTGGCGCTATTACTTTGAATCACAATAGTCACATCCATGTGATCAGCCTTGTACAACGAAGACTAAGCCGAAGTTTCATCAAAATCAATTAATGTATGCAGAAGTTATAACACTTTGTTTCCCTTTTCTTGCCATAAATTCGTTGCCTCGCCACGGCCAAACCGTTTGAGATATCCAAAATCCGTTTGCAATTAAACAACTTCAATGTGTTAGCAACAAGTTAAAAAAAGTTTGGTGTAAATTGGATAAACCCTGTAGGAGCAGTAGTATAAAATTCATAGCCTGTTTTTTCAAAAAATTAACATTCAAACCAAAATAGCTGACTTCCTGTTGGTCGGAGCTAATGAATGTAAATTAGAAAATTGTCCGGCTTGATGAGAACAATATGTGTACCGAGTTTGGTGATTGTAGGAAAAACTAACCCCCCCACTTTGTCAAAAGGTGGCGCTACTGAGCCCCTCCACCACGCCCATTTCTATGGCTTTGTCCATGTCTACTGGTTGACAATATTGATGTGTGTGTCGAGTTTCATGCAATTTGAAGCATGTTAAGAGCCTCAAAAACACTCAAGAATATTATTACAGTTTGACCTGTTGCCATGGCAACAATATTTCAAATATCAAAAATCCTGTCATAGGTCTACATCTGCTGTGTATTGACATTACACTGATGAAGTTTGAAGCAAATCAGGTAAAAATAAGAGGGTGATCTCAAAACATTTCAAAAAGTGATACACTTCCTGCTGCCAGTTGGTGGCGCTATAACTTTGACTCACAATAGTCACATCCATGTGATCAGACTCCTATAACGAACACACTCGTGAAGTTTCATAAAGATCAATATATGTATGCAGACGTTATAACACATTTCCTGTTTCCTTTTTCTCGCCATAAATTCGTTGCCTCGCCACGGCCAAACCGTTCGAGATATCAAAAATCCCCTGGCAATTTTTAATCATCAGTGTCTTGACTTCATGCTGACCGAGTTTGGTGGCGATCGGATTAATCGTCTAGGAGGAGTATATCAAATTCCAGAGCATGCGTTTTTCAAACAACCCTTAATAGCTGACTTCCTGTTGGCGTGGTGTTTAACTTAGAGCACGAAAGTTGTTCGGCCCGATGAGGTCTATATGTGTACTGAGTTTCATACTAATACGTGCAAGCGTGTTTAATATATGGACCAAATTTTCAGACTTTTTTCAAGGGGGCGCTGTCGAGCCCCCCTGCCACGCCCGGGTACCAGCCTCTCCGGCGTCCTAATGGCCGCGGATTCCAATGTGTGTGCCAATTTTCAAGAGTTTTTGAGCATGTTAAGGCCCCCAAAAAGCCCCGGAAGACGGAAAAAAAATAAAAAAAAAAAAATAAAAAAAATAATAATAATCCTTAGAAGAACAAGAGGGCCCTGCGCGAATTTTCGCTTGGGCCCTAATAACTTCTGCATACATTAATTGATTTTGATGAAACTTCGGCTTAGTCTTCGTTGTACAAGGCTGATCACATGGATGTGACTATTGTGATTCAAAGTCATAGCGCCACCAACTGGAAGCAGAAAATGTGTCACTTTCAGCATACATTGAGATCACCCTCTTATTTTTACCTGATTTGCTTCAAAATTCATCAGAATAATGTTAAAACTTGGCACATGTAATCCTTTGAAAATGGGCAGGGAGGAGGGGCTCTATAGCGGCACCTTGTAGTGCAGTAAATGTGGAGTGAATTTGACATAGTCCTTTGATGTTTAACCGTTTTAAGTGCCTATTGCCCGCTGTGCACAGTTGCCCTGAAGCCACCGGGGTGGCGGTGCCACCGGGCTTGGGCCCGCCATCGCTGCTCGCAGCTATATTTATTATTATTAGGGCCCAAGCGAAAATTCGCGCAGGGCCCTCTTGTTTTTCTAAGGATTATTAGGGCCCAAGCGAAAATTCGCGCAGGGCCCTCTTGTTTTTCTAAGGATTATTATTATTATTTTTTTTTTTTTTTATTATTATTATTTTTTTTTTTTTCCGTCTTCCGGGGCTTTTTGGGGGCCTTAACATGCTCAAAAACTCTTGAAAATTGGCACACACATTGGAATCCGCGGCCAACAGGGCCGGGCAGAAGCTGGTACCCGGGCGTGGCAGGGGGCTCAACAGCGCCCCCTTGAAAAAGGTCTGAAAATTTGGTCCATATATTAAACACGCTTGCACGTATTAGTCTGAAACTCGGTACACATATAGACCTCATCGGGCCGAACAACTTTCGTGCTCTAAGTTAAACGTCACGCCAACAGGAAGTCAGCTATTAAGGGTTGTTTGAAAAACGCATGCTCTGGAATTTGATATACTCCTCCTAGACGATTAATCCGATCGCCACCAAACTCGGTCAGCATGAAGTCAAGACACTGATGATTAAAAATTGCCAGGGGATTTTTGATATCTCGAACGGTTTGTCCGTGGCGAGGCAACGAATTTATGGCGAGAAAAAGGAAACAGGAAATGTGTTATAACGTCTGCATACATATATTGATCTTTATGAAACTTCACAAGTGTGTTCGTTATAGGAGTCTGATCACATGTATGTGACTATTGTGAGTCAAAGTTATAGCGCCACCAACTGGCAGCAGGAAGTGTATCACTTTTTGAAATGTTTTGAGATCACCCTCTTATTTTTACCTGATTTGCTTCAAACTTCATCAGTGTAATGTCAATACACAGCAGATGTAGACCTATGACAGGATTTTTGATATTTGAAATATTGTTGCCATGGCAACAGGTCAAACTGTAATAATATTCTGAGTGTTTTTGAGCTCTTAACATGCTTCAAATTGCATGAAACTCGACACACACATCAATATTGTCAACCAGTAGACATGGACAAAGCCATAGAAATGGGCGTGGTGGAGGGGCTCAGTAGCGCCACCTTTTGACAAAAGTGGGGGGTTTGTTTTTCCTACAGTCACCAAACTTGGTACACATATTGTTCTCATCAAGCCGGACAATTTTCTAATTTACATTCATTAGCTCCGACCAACAGGAAGTCAGCTATTTGGTTTGAATGTTAATTTTTTGAAAAAACAGGCTATGAATTTTATACTACTACTCCTACAGGGTTTATCCAATTACACCAAGCTTTTTTTAACTTGTTGCTAACACATTGAAGTTGTTTAATTGCAAACGGATTTTGGATATCTCAAACGGTTGGCCGTGGCGAGGCAACGAATTTATGGCAAGAAAAGGGAAACAAAGTGTTATAACTTCTGCATACATTAATTGATTTTGATGAAACTTCGGCTTAGTCTTCGTTGTACAAGGCTGATCACATGGATGTGACTATTGTGATTCAAAGTCATAGCGCCACCAACTGGAAGCAGAAAATGTGTCACTTTCAGCATACATTGAGATCACCCTCTTATTTTTACCTGATTTGCTTCAAAATTCATCAGAATAATGTTAAAACTTGGCACATGTAATCCTTTGAAAATGGGCAGGGAGGAGGGGCTCTATAGTGGCACCTTGTAGTGCAGTAAATGTGGAGTGAATTTGACATAGTCCTTTGATGTTTAACCGTTTTAAGTGCCTATTGCCCGCTGTGCACAGTTGCCCTGAAGCCACCGGGGTGGCGGTGCCACCGGGCTTGGGCCCGCCATCGCTGCTCGCAGCTATATTTATTATTTTTTATTTATTTATTTATTTTTTTTTTTTTTTTTTTTTTTCCGTCTTCCGGGGCTTTTTGGGGGCCTTAACATGCTCAAAAACTCTTGAAAATTGGCACACACATTGGAATCCGCGGCCAACAGGGCCGGGCAGAAGCTGGTACCCGGGCGTGGCAGGGGGCTCAACAGCGCCCCCTTGAAAAAGGTCTGAAAATTTGGTCCATATATAAACACGCTTGCACGTATTAGTCTGAAACTCGGTACACATATAGACCTCATCGGGCCGAACAACTTTCGTGCTCTAAGTTAAAACGTCACGCCAACAGGAAGTCAGCTATTAAGGGTTGTTTGAAAAACGCATGCTCTGGAATTTGATATACTCCTCCTAGACGATTAATCCGATCGCCACCAAACTCGGTCAGCATGAAGTCAAGACACTGATGATTAAAATTGCCAGGGGATTTTTGATATCTCGAACGGTTTGTCCGTGGCGAGGCAACGAATTATGGCGAGAAAA